>NW_008680848.1:139638-178966 GCF_000695815.1 Acanthisitta chloris
CTAGTGGGGTGTTGGCACAATATTTCAGCAGTGAATAGACAGATGGTGCTTACTCAGTGTAATGGAAAGGAAGGGAATTCTATCACTGGCACTGCAACCTTCAATTAGTTTAAGCTCTTTATCCCACCTAAGAACGCAGAATAATAAAAATCTATCTAAAAGCTCTCTGTTAATAAAATCACTTCTGCAGAAAAATATTGTTTTTATTCAGAACACAAGACCATTATGTGCTGCTTCAATTTGGAGAGAAAGAAGAGATGAACAAGAGTTTATTTTAGTTGATTTCACTGGATTATGCATGTACATAAGCTAGTACTGAATTTATAAGGCCAGAGGCTCTCCACATGTGAAATTAGATCTCCTTGTTTCAGATATGATGGCTCATGTGTCAAAGGTCTGCAGCTGCTGTCACTCTTCTCTTTTAGCCTCAGTGGAAAAAACAGATTCAGCTCAGACTTGTCCATCATCCCTCTAGAGTGCATGTACACAACTTCTGTTATCATCAGCAATTGTTGCAAGGACGATGTATGGCTCCCAGTTTTTAGAAATCTAAATGTATTTCAGTTTTGCAAGATTAAATGAGAAATACTAAAGGAACTATGCATCCCAATATGCTTCAGTGACTTCAGCCCACTGATTTAATGGAACTTGGTACCTTGTCCATTGTGCCATAGTCATTAATCAAGCAGCTGTTCCTAACAATAGTTGTTGTGTCAGGGGAGGAGAATGAGAGTGAAGGAGAGGAGTTTAAGTACCAATTGTTCCAATTTATCACACAACCACAAAATAAATGGAAAAATCAAGTCATAAAACTGCTTTAAACATGTTTTAGTTAACAGGACCATTTCAGTAAATGCTCTGATTCCTGTGTGAGCCACTCTAGGAGGGACTTCAGCGTTGTTAACCCCTTACCTTTTTCTTTCAGTTTTAGTTTCATTAATAAGCAAAACAGCCCATGAAAGCAGGTTGCTGAAAATAGATTTTCATAGTGACAAAGATTATGAAACAGTCAGAGAGAAAGTGGGAAGAAATAAAAAGTATTGTTCAAGTCGTTAATGATTACTTTATTCCTGAGGCAACAATCGAAGTAAGTTTCAGTGTGAGAAATGTGCACCATATCAGTTCCTACTGACTCGTGAATAAAGACAGCTCATCACCATTTACTGTTAAACCCCTTATTTTCAATCATATCTTTCCATATGAGATGATTGTGGAGAGCTGAGAGCCTACTTCAGGATCTGCTACTCTTTCATTGCAAGTTTTATGCACACATGAATATATGGGTGTTTTTAATGATTTTTTGCAAAAGTTACACCATATGTAATTAACTGTCGCTTATAACCCCATGAACAGATTTAGTGTAGTGTTAAGCTACAGTTCCTGAGGCTTGACTAGACCCTATGACAAATTGCAGCGTAATGCAGTGGAGTTGCAGCTCTTCAGAGGCTGCTGCCCAAACTAGCTAGTGAAGCAAGAGCCCCAGACTGGCAAATACAGATCCCAAAGGTCACATGAGTTTTCCTCATGCTTTTCAAAGATGCAAAGGGCATAAATCCTTTTTTTGGCCTTTACAAATTCTCTTTAGAGAAGGCATACTAAAGGTATGCATTTTACTCTTCTGTCCTCGAAGACTGTTTCAAAACTCATGCTGTAGATTCTTAGCTATAAATTTCAGTACTTGTTTTCTTGTTTCTTACAGAAGCATTAATATGTTACAAACACAAGGAGCTAGCCAGGTCCTCTAAGTATCTTTTCAAATACCAGTCCTAATCACCAAAGCCCTCACTCACATGCTTAAATTAATCACATCAAACATAAATTAATATAAGTATTTACAACAGAATCCCAAATATTTTCAGTTAACTTTTAAATTTGTTCTGTACACTGGTAAATCACAACTAAATTAATCTGATTGGCTGTTTATCATGTGACAGCCATGAACAACTGTTGCTTGCTGCTGGCACATGAAGTATTTATTTGCTTAGACACAGTAGAGAGAAAATAAATTATTAGTTCAGACAAGTCTGCTACATACTAACAATACTCAATTACTGATGAGTATTAACACGATTTAAAATACTGAATACTCATAACTAACATGCTTGAAGGAGTTTAGTGTCTGGTTTCTTGATCCCTGAATAGAATTAATTATAAATATTTAATGAAAAAAAGAAGAAAATGTCAGTATATGAAAGCATACGCAGGTACATTGGACAAATATTTACTCAGGAAATATCTTCTATGTTAACCCCTAACAGATAAAGAACCTAAAGAAAAAGGTATCCACATGCCAGATGAGCATATTTCAGTTCGTTTATATTCAAGATTCAACAAGGTTTAGGGATGACAGCTTTTAACTTAACCAGTAAACATGTCTTTCCCAACTGAAGTTGAAAAATAAAATAAAACCCAATAATTAACACTGTAATTGCTATACAAATATTTTGCAGAAAGTGTCCAATAACTATGAGAAGATAAAACATACATTTACAAATAAAGGGCATATGGAGAGTACACATCATTGATGTGACTTTTCATTTAAATTTGAGAGAGATGGAAGATTGTTGTTTTCTCTACTTCCAGCTCTACTTAGTAGTCTAAAAAGTAATAAAAATAGAAAAACAATTCTTCTTAGAAAGAAGCCACATTCTCTTGCCCTCATTATGTAATCATCTCAGAAGCAAAGGACAGAAACAAGAGATTCACTTACTTTAACAGTGTATCTTTGAACATGGCCAGCCTTACATACAAACTGTTCAGTAAACTTGAGGTGTTTTCAGTAAAAAACTAGAATACTTTATTTCAAACCTCAAATATTCTGATTCTGCATGACACTGTGTAGTATAATTGGTCTTATTTTTTAGGTACTTCATGCTTTCATTGTCTTCTACAACCTGGCTCCCTCTGCTAGTGCTCCTCCTTACCACTTGCTGTTCCTATTACCTTTTAATATCAGTCAGGAAGTTACATCACAGGAAACTGATGCACAGAAGATCAGTGTGAAGCACACACAGCTTATAATTGGCAAAGGCTCTAGAAGTGTAACTGAGATGCAAAAATAATCTTTTTTTATGCACATGTTCTTTCAATTTTAAATTATTTTTTTTAGTGAAAATGGACACTTTTCACAAACATGCAAAAATATTCTGTGAAAGAAAAGAATATCCACACAATAATTTTAGCATTCAAAATAGTTGAGACAAAAAATCTCATTCACATCTTTGGTGGCCTCCACAAAATTGTCAGTCTTTACTCAAGTATGGATTTACTTAACAAAAGATAAAAATAAGAAAATATAACTTTCAGTGTCCTGTATATTTACTACCTATGCTTCACATTATAAGGAACATAACTGTGAAATCCTTCCAGCTCAGAATCCAGTTTTGGTACTTTATGGATGCAGAGAAGTGCAATCTACAGAACACCAAGTTTAAAGTACATCAGCCTTTTAATTTAATGAATCACTATGTTTTTCCTAAATTAATTTTTGCAGAGATATCTATCCAATTCAACCTGCTAATTTGTGAATGGATTTGTATTTGGCCTACTAAGATGCTAAATTGATAACCATCTTAACTGTGTAATTTTTTCTAATCTCAGTTCCATAATGCTAAATTCTAATCTCTTACGCTGAACATTTCCTTTTCTCCTAGCAGTTTTGTAAGTATTATATCTTGTGTTTCTGAAAAATAATGTTATCTACTCAATTACTCTGAACTTTTCACTAAAAGACTGGAAGTTCTTTCTAGTAGACTTAAACCTGTAATATATATAAATTCTACTTTTGTTTGAAACTTTAGCTTCAAAGGAAAAAATTCCAAAGACTCATGTTTCACATGAAGCTGACTGAGCTGAAAGCCAAAGAAAATATAGCTGCTCTATTTCTAGTCTTCTTGGTACAGTGAAAGCCCTTTATTGCCAGCCCAACAAGCTTGATATAATCCTGAACTGTAAAGCCATAGACCACACATTACTGTTGTTGCTGTGTGGATCCAAGGTTGCTGGTAAAATGGAAATCTATTTTACTGTATATATATGAAGCATTTAGGATAATGGTAAACAGTAATGTATTTATAGAACACAACAGCTATTTTCAACAGTCATTTAATGTGTTGGGTTTATTTCATTTACCTCATTTATCTCCTCTTGAGTGTTCCAGTGTTGGAAATGCTGTGACAGTTCTTCCTCATATTTCTCAGCTTTTGAGCTCCAGTTAATGCTATCACACTCAAACCTGGCAAGTTCTTGCTTCAGATTCTTTACAGAAACATTCAAGCAATTCTACTCAGGGAATAGACAAAGAAATTTATCAAATTCAGGGAATGCATTCATAGAATAGAATCGTAGAATCATCAAGGTTGGACAAGACCATTAAGATCATCAAGTCCAACTGTTAACCTGTCACTGCTATAACCCCTAAACCATATCTCCAGTGCCAGATACAGGTGCCTTTAAAACACTTCCAGGGATGGTGACTCCATCACCTCCCTGGGGTGAGGAGTCATAAAGAATGCCTGCTTTCTTCCTAAAAAAATTAATACAGGGCAATGAAAATTCTGCCCTGAATAAATATTTTGTAAAATTATATCCATCTTGTCATGCAAATCAGTCTTGAATGCACAAATAGGGTAACACCATTACTATATTTCATTTTTGTTCTTTTGTCAGTCATTCTTTATAG
Source organism: Acanthisitta chloris (assembly GCF_000695815.1). NCBI lineage: Eukaryota > Metazoa > Chordata > Aves > Passeriformes > Acanthisittidae > Acanthisitta > Acanthisitta chloris. Next base: position 144,320 of record NW_008680848.1, read on the forward strand.
AAGAATAAATGTACAAAGTGACCTTGACAAAGTAGCAGAAGTCTAATATAGAGATGTGACATTCAAGAAACCACCATCAGGGCCTGAACTGCACAAAAAAAATACTAGACAACAGAAAATCATGTGGGTTTTTTTCCCCAAGCAATGATATTTAAAGATTAACTTCCTCCCTCTTTCAAATCTTTTTTTTTTTTCCAGTGTTAAATCTGCTCACAGACCACTGAAAAAATAAAACAAGGATTCAAAGAAAACAATTTTTCTTTACAAAAGCAATTCACAAATGTGACTACTAAAGAATAAGTTTCATCACTGCTTAATGTTTCATTTAATTTAGCTGCTGTATATCCGCCAACCCTAAAATTAGAAATTGTAAAATGATCAAGTGCTGTACATTTTATGCTTTGCTTTCCTTTAAAATATTAAAGCTCACTCCTCATTTCTTGCTCAGATTATTAATACATTTTTGTACATCTAAAATTCAGTCAGACAGCTCCAATGATCTTTCATATTATACTTGATTTCACAAATTGTTCTAATTATACTCACGGGTTGCTGCACTGCAGACAAGATATCCACGCCCTGGGTAATAAGTAGTTTATATAGCTCTCTGATATGTGCATGTTTCTCCTGGGAATTCACAAGGTAGGCTTTAGCATGGTGCATAATTTCAGGATCCTCAGATGTTTCAGGAATATCCAGTTCTCCTGATTTTGAAAGACATTCCAGCTAAAATATATTTAAATGAAAATCAGTGTATGTTTAAAAACAGGTTACAACTCCTTCCTTACCCATCTAAAGTTTGTTGAGGTGAGTTTAAGTAATTAAATTTGGGTTCAGGTATGAATTTTAGCTTCTACAGATTTCATGCAGTTTTAGATCCAAAATGTTAATTCTCATTAGCAGGCTGGTTAATGCTCTTTTTTCCCAGAGGGGTAAAGAAAAATCTAACAAAAGACAACAGGCACCAAAACCAAAGACAGTTTAACTGCAATGGGAAATATGTATATTTTAAAATATTATACTCACTTCTTTTTTAATGTGATGGAATTTGACTGTCTTGTTGAAAATCTCATCATATTCTATCATTACATCCTTTACTGTTTGATGGAATTGAATAAGCTCACTTATTCTCTCGGCATCCTCTTTCACAGGAAATCCTTTCTGGCTTGGCAATTCTAGTAATTTTATCAGGTACTCAAGCTCAGCATTCAGTTGCTAGCAAAACCAGCAGAAGGTACTCAAATTACACAAATATAATTGCAAGTTTTCCCTTATGTTTGATGAAATAACCCCCTAACAATGGTAAATTGCCTTGGGGAAAATCAATGCCACGTCCTTTAAAACTCTCCACATACTGTACTTTTTGCTAGGCATGAATCTCAGCTATCACCCAAGAACAGCCTTGGATCAAGTCAAACATAATTACAGGGCAACAGCAGACTGAATTGCTAAAATTCAGTCAGTATTCACAGGAGGTAGGAAGTCCAGTATGACATACCTCAGTGTTTGACCAGCTCTAAATTCAAAAGCATGAAGCTGATACTCTCTTATACTTCCACCACCCCAGTCCTTATGTGACACTAATACATAGCTAACACAGCATAAGACATTCTCTGAACACTGAAGGTAAAATGTCTTCCCCCTACCTTATAAACACACACCAACACTTCCTCCTGGAAAAGTCATGTAAAATATAAAACATTGTAACCCCAGACAGAGTGTCTGTGGTCAATGTGAACGTGAATCTTCACTGGACCAAAAAGTGCTTTTGATCCATCATTCATTCCACTAGCTTGATTCTCACCTGATACTGTGGTTTCATTTGGTTAAGCTTTTTCTGTAGTTCTAAAACAATTAAGAGGTCACTTCCAAGGTCAACTGGTGCTGCAAACTGGAGGGCCTCTTGAAGAATCTCGAATCCATGGGTAGTCTAATAGATTAAACAAATGGTTCAATGTTTCTAACTGTGGTAACTAAAAAAAAAACCCCAAACAAATTTCAACTCAAATCTAAATTTGTAACAAGAACATTCCTCAAACCAGACACCCAAATGCTGTCAGTAAAACTGCTCTGTTTCAAATCCCCTGACTTCCAAGGGTGATAAGAAATCTTTAAGATAACTTGCAAAAAAGATTCAGACAATGAGACTGGAGGACCCATACACACAGTGTATTTTCTGTGATAACAGATGTGGTGGTTTAGTGATACGCTGCACTAGAGAAACAGTGTCTTACAAACCTCTGGTTCTGCTACTAGCCTAGGTAGTGTTGCTTTTAAGGAACACTGCATGCTGTCCCTGTGTCAAGGAGACTTCAGTGCCCCTGCCTTATTAACATGGTTGGACTTAAGTTTAGCAACTATTAGGACACAGATGAGTTTAGTAATTGCTCAGTCACAATAAAATGGTGCTTTTAAAGAGAAGAAGAAAAAAAAAGGAAAAAAGAAGCAACGTTGCTTTAGCATTGATTAAACTTCATTAAAACTTAAAATTTGAAGTGGAGGCTTGTGTGTATTTGAGTAAGGGCAAAAAATATCAAAAGCATTTTTTACTTCTTGATGACTGAATGACAGAACAGCCTATGGAGAAGTATCTTAAGCATCTTGCTGTTCATCACTCTTTCTTAAATGCTACCTATAATAGTTAATGAGAGAGTAACAGACAAACTAAGAATAATCTAAAAATGTTGCTTTCTTCCTAGCTATTTTACTTACAATTTTCAGTTGTTCTTTAAATATATGGCACTGTTGCTTGACAGGTCTTACTTGAGTAATTTTAAAATTCCAGATTGCCCAAAGATCAGTCAGTGCTTTCCTTTCTTTACTCAGATTAACAATTATATCTTCTGTTACTTGTACAGATTTTTCTACTTTTGATATTAAACTCTTATTTACCTGGCAAATAAACAGATACAACATTTTTTCCATGCATGTTTTTTTTATAAAATACAATTAAAATCTTGTAATATTAATAATAATAAGAGTCAACAAAGCTTAATAAAACACAACTATGCCAGCATCCCTTTTTTAAAAAAATTCTGGTACTTTTAAATACACTTTTCTCTTAGAAAGAGGCATAGAGCAACAGAATTTGCATACTGAGGATATGGCTAAAGTTGGAGCTTAAAATCTAGAACAAGTCAGTAAAGACTCAATTGTTGCCCTCTGATGGCTGTTTAACACACATACTAAATCAAGTAATTTCTGAATAAACAAAACTACCCAAAATGGCCTTTTGGGGAATAAACAGCAACTGGAAAACAAAGAAGGTGAAGAAAAGACCACTCCTTTGTGCGATAAAGCTGCACCAAAGCACAGGAGGGCTAAAGTGTTTAGTATTTGAACGTTTGGTATTTCTTCCTCCTTTTAACAGATCCTCTATGAGAAATACCAGAAAACTAGGTAATGCTGTTTCTCCTTTTCCCGTTTAATTTTCAAGAGAAATTGTGTTCATAATTACTTATATGATCCATATCTTCCAGATAGTTACAAACTATAACCCAAGAATATAATTGGAACAGAATAGCAGAAAATATAGTGGCAACACAATTCCAGGTCTTTAGGGAGATAATACCTGAAGATATCCTAAGATTTTAAGTGCTTGCAGTGCAACCTCATATCCACACACATTTAGGTTGTCATTACACTGACTATCTTATCTGTGCTTGGCTGCATCCAGCTGTGACGCACACACTTCAGCCCACACTAATGGCCTGAGCACTTCCCCTCCTTCAGTAGGTTTTTCCAGCTCATCTTGCACACTGCAACACCAACAGCACTTGCCCCTTCTAATGCTTACCTAACTGCTCCCTAGTCTGTCCTACAAAACCTGAAAAAATGGCTGGATATCCAGGCTGTCTACATTGTAACTGGAATACTTTAGGAGGTGTGGCTTAGGGAATTATTGCAGGTCTCAAATGATCATCTCATAAAGGTGTGTCGGAAAATTAAATAGGGATGCCCGGGCAGTGTACTGAACCCAAGACAGAATGTAAAGACACAAGGAAAGATTATCTGTAAGGAAGTAGCTGTAGAATTTCTTTAGAAGAATTCATACACTCAGTTAGTAAAGACTGCCTACCTCTTGGTGTAAGTAAAATAAACAATACTGTAGTCGCACATATGCTGCTTTCCAACATGAACAAAACAACTATATGCAGGTATTATATTGGTATGCATGGACAGGATCATTAAGGGCTCGTCACTGTTAATCACAGAACTTTTTATATTACTTATAATGCCATAAGCACTCAAATAATACTTTCCCATTTTAAAAGTATATAAAGCAGCATTTGTCCCTTTAAAACTAGGTACTGGAGAAATCACAATCCATCAGTCACAGAACTAGGATTAGACCTCATCACAGGCAAATACAAAATATTTAACACGGTTTATCAGATTATACTCACCACATTTACTAAATTCAGAAAATAGCAGCCCATATTTTGTGTGGAAAAAATCTTTTTTATAGTCTTTTGCCAGTGAGTATTAGTTGAATCCATTGCAATTTTATTTTCAGCCTCCCTGTTTGTTTGTAGTGGTTCTGATTTATAGAATTCCTTCAGATTTTTAATATCATCATTCACCTATAGAAAGACATAGAATAAGCTTCAGAAAACAAATCAAAACTTGACCTGCTATAATCAGAAGTTATACATACATGATAAATTTGAATAGCAGCCTCTGAATCTTTTCCTGATTTTAATACCTATCATTGTCCCTAAAATTTATACAAACAGCAAATAATAAAAAAGGTTTAATTAACTAGTGAACCAGTAGATGGCAAGCAGACAAGTGGCAGCAATATGCACAATTTCTGTCATATGTCATTACACTGATTTTATATGCCACTATATCAATGCACTGATTTTCACAGATCTGTTTAATATGAAGTAACTGAAGTTGGCAATAATCAGAAATAAACGAAATCCAATTTTTTGGCAGTTTATCTTTCAATAAATATATCTTATGGCTAAGTTTATCTGATAGGTTCCATTCCTTCCTCAATTTCTTTCTAAATACAGAAGAACAAAGTGTTGCAGAATCTTACAGTGAAATCCAAATCAAAATGAAAATTGACTGCCCCTGGACATCATTAGCAAAGCTACCAAAATTATTTAGGTATTGAATTGATTATGATTTCAGCTAGAGCTGGTTTATATTTAATTTTTAAATCCATTCAGAATCAGCACTTCAGTGGGAGCAGTGCAAGACAGCAATAAATATCTATATCAACATATTATGTAAAATATTTTGGCAGTTATATGAAGCAAACCCAGTAAATTTAATTTATACATTAAATAACAATATATGTAAGCACTTTTATTATGCATATAATGAGTGCACATGTGCACATGACAAAATTTAAAATCAATTACAATACTTCCTACAATGGTGATTTAAAATCTGCACATAGATTGCAAGTTTCATATTGAGGACCACTGGCTCTGATGGATCATATCCCCTTTAAATTACAAAGCAGCTTACAAACACTTCCATGGCACAGCATCAGCAGGATTTGTCTCAGCTAACTAAAAGCACATTTTTCATCTGTAAGATATTCACAGTCTAGTCAGAGAATAAATAAGTAGTCCATACCTCTACAGCTGACTTTAAAAAGGCCACATAAGCTTCTAGAATTTCTAGTTTTGAATTAAGATTTTTTTCAATGTTTTTCAGTTCTTTATTCAGAAAGTCCGTTCTGCTAGAAAAAGCTGCCACTAGCTCAGGTTCCAACTCTTCCAAATCTTTGATGATTCTTTCAGCTGCTTCCAGTTCATATGAAGTTTCCTTAAAGGGTATAAGCATAGAACATGTGTAATGACTGAAAATTGTGACATCAATTATGACAACCCATTGTTAGTTTTCACTAGGATTGCTTTCTTATGTATAATTCAATTACTTATTTGAAGAATAGCTCATAATGTACATTATATACTGAAAATACTCATTTCTTTCATAAAAACAATGGATATAGTTATTAAAATAGCTATTCTGAAAGCTAGCATGTCACAATCCACAGAAAAAATAGGTAGAAGAGATTACTACTGTCAGGGCAGGTTATACACTGCAGCAAACACAGGTAACACCCTGACATGCAAAAATCTGGCACAACAGACACTAAAAACTATTATACAGTCTTGAGGAACAAGCAGAGGTTCTTGCTCATCTGCTGAGCTTTTTATATTGTTACTATGTGCTCTCCAGAATTTCTTTAAAGTGAATTTTATTTCCACAGATACTGTATACATCCATCTCTCGGGTTTGATAAACTGTTGTTGCCTGAAACAAAAAGAACTCCACAGGAGCAATGGAGTTCTAATAACTCAAAATACATAGGATACCCTAAAATACATACTGCCATGTTGTTCAGCTTAGACATGAAACATGCACCTATGTCAAGATCATGGAGGAGATTCAACTGGTTTAAAGCTGCTTTCAGATACTGCAGTACTGCTATTGGAGTTGGAAAGGCCCTGGATGGAAAACAGACTCATGTGTTACAGAGCTGAGTGCTGCAGTGCTTTCACACTGTGGTGGCACTCCCAACACAACCAATGGATATCTGATGGCAACTTTACAGTCTCCTTCACAGTTTTTCCACATGGGATCCACTTTTTTCTTTTTTTGCCAATTCAACCCTTTATTCTGGCATAGTAAAATACAAGAAGGATTTTCTCTGACTGTTTATACAATATTAAACTTGGTGCCTCAAGTAGGACTAGCAATCCACATTTGAAGAGTCTTCCTATCAATGGCTGGTACAAGGATCCTGAGGCAGTAACAAATAATATGATGAGATAGAGACAATGGCTGGTACGAGGATCCTGAGGCAGTAACAAATAATATGATGAGATAGAGACAATGGGGAAAATCAATTACATAAGAAGAAATGACTTGCAATGTTACCTGTGGTTTGGTTCATTAACTACAGTTTTAAAACAAACTATAGACCTATTTTCTTTCCAAGAATCTCTCAGCCTCTCACCTTATTTAGAATTACATACAGCATTCTTCTGTTTCTAAAAGTACTTAACATTATTGAAGAGGATTTTTACCTTTGTTTGTTTAGCCAGTTCAAGATGTTTGTTCAAAACTCTTTCTGACTCACACAAATAGGAGCCAATCTCCATACCAGCCGCAAGCACCGGGGCGATCTTTTTAATCGATTGCAACACCTTTATTTGAAAGCATTATTTACATAGTTAATTTATATAAGTAGACATTATAAAACCAGTGTAAAACATCATTTTGTATAGAAAAAAATGAAGTAAAGCTTGCCTGTGTTTAGATTATGCACTTTGCATAATGTTGTGGTTTAAGCCAGATAGGAACTAAGGACCACACAGCTACTCACTCACACACCCACACAGACCTCAACCCCAAATGGTGGGATGGGGAGACGAATCAAAAAAAGGTAGAACTTGTCACTTAATATCATATATAATCAGAGAAATCCAGGAATTAAAATATAAAGGAATAGAACTCCACTTTCTCCTATGAAAATTCTAACAGGTATGGTCAAAACCCCCTCCTGTTTTCTCTCCATTTATTGATAGTGCTTTCCTTATCCCAGGCTTATTAGTTCACTAAGGCACAACTGCATTATAATCTAGATATTATAACCCTGGCAGAAATACTATTTTATGCTCCAATTTTTTTTTCCAGAAAGCACATTTAATGCTTCTCTGCCAAGCCAAGAGATCTATTTTCGTGTAGATACATGTACAGAATTCCATGTCACTGTCACTGTAAGGTGTTATATATGCATGATGATAACAAAACAGATTATGAAGAGCACAGGCAGATGATACCACACAACACATACAGTTAATATCAGACGTGAATTCACATGTAAGGGTTTTTTTTAAGAAGGGACTACTGGTTGAGGTTTAAGCTTTAAATGAAGCTCAGGGGAAACTGAATTTATCACCAGATACTTTGGGATACTTTGCATTAGAAGGTTGGAATTAAAAGTGCATTGCTTGGTAAGACTATAACAATTTAATTCTTCACTGCAATAAAAAATCATGTATCATGACACAAGTCTTCAAAATGTTCTCTAATGAAAAGCTGATTAGTGATTAGAACAAACTGCAGAATTTGGGTCTATATGTTAAGTAAAAATTACCTTCATAATTCAACTTTTGGCCTAAGACTCACAACATGTTGATGAAAACTTCTACAGGACCAATAGCAGCTATCAGAAAATCTTTTTTTTCAGCTGAACTCAAAGTATTTTCACTGCGTTCGAATATCATGAGGTCTTTTCTATACCATTTATACATAAATGCATGAATTTGTGGCAAATTCACTTCACATTTGATTCATAATAGTTCATTATAAACATTGTTCAAATACAAACATCAGATTGCAGACTTAATTATTCAGTCACTAAATCTGATGTATTTTTCTGCTCTACAATCTGGATTTCCTTCATGTGAACCTTGCTAAAATATTATATTTTTAATTTGAATTTATGCATGGAAACGTGTTTTGGAGCCATGTGTCTATTCCATCTCTGACAAGTCATTATAATGGTCTGTAGTACTACAGGACATTCAACAATTAAAAGAAGGTTGTGTCTTTGATGGCTCAGTATCATAATTAATAAAAGGAATTTTTACAGTGAACAGAATCTACTCTCCTTCAGCTTTACTGAAATTTGCTGTGGTTCAGTCACCATGCCTATTAACCTCAATTTTGCCACACTTCTATTTTTATCTTCAGCCAAATGAACCAGAAGACATAGAAACAGTTTGGAAACCTGTCTGAAGGTCACAGTTTTGATTGCACACTTTTTCTCCAAAAGAATGAATTATAATAGTTCATTATCCGAGCAAATCTATGCTTAATTGAACAACACTAGTAAAATAGCTACATTATTCAGAATAGCTTTAGGTTCTTTTGTGTTGATAACTGCATTCAGCATTCTAACTACAACTGTGTGCTCTCTAACAACCCAGTATTTTATTTGTAATTATTTGTGTCAGCTTTAATATTCTCATAGCTAAATTATGGAAATGCAATGCATTAAGAAGACATGCTATGATGATGATGATATTCAAAGATGAACAAAGGGCTGGGGCACCTCTCCTATGACAACAGGCTGAGAGAGTTGTGGTTCTTCAGCATGGGAAAGAGAAGTCTCCTAGGAGACCTTATAGGAGACCCATCCAGTACCTAAGGAGGCCTACTAGAAAGCTGGAGAGTGACTTGGAGTGATAGAACAAGGAGGACTGGCTTCAAACCGAAAGAGGGTACGGCTAGATTAGATACAAGGAAGAAGTTCTTCACTATGAGGGTGGTGAGGCACTGGAACAGGTCACGCAGAGAAGCTGTGGATGTCCCATCCCTGGAAGTGTTCAAGGACAGATTGGATGGGCCTTTGAGCAACCTGGTCCAGAAGAAGGTATCCCTGCCCATGGCAGTGAGTTTGGGTCCCTTCCAACCCAAACCATTCTACGATTCTATGATGTACCTTATTGAGATGATCTTCAAGAGAGACAGTCCATCGTTCTTTCTTCAAAGTAAGTTCTTTATAATCTGGACATTGCCTGATTAATTGATCAACATTTTTTTTAACATATTCCATCATTTTCTGAATTCCTGTCACCCAAGAGCTAAAATGGAAAAGTAGAACTGTTGTTAATTTCTCATTTTTTGCTCAACAATCAGTATGATCATGATTTTAAAAAACACCAACACCTTTTCAGTTGAATTGTATGACAAGTAACTTATGAATATTTAACTGTGACCCTTAAAAGAAAAATAACCAAGAGAAATATTAAAAGTAATCCAAAGAAAATTGATTATTAGTAGAACACAAGAATGGCATTTCCAAACAAACCATTTGTCACCAGTGTCTAAATTAATTTCACAAGACAGATACCCTGATTCACTAAGAAATATCACATCTCACAAATAATTCTGACTAGCTATACCATCTCAAAACTAAAATCACAAATGAAACAGCTTAGAAAGAGATAAAATATATGGCATATCACTTCTACTTTAAAAATACTGTCTTCTTTGGTCAATAGCCTTAAATATAGTCCTTCCTCAATGTGAGGGTATCAGTATTAGATTTTTAAGTCATAAACTATTAGAGCTGTCTAATAAGTACCTGGCTTATTTTTGGTTACTCTAAAAATGAAAATGACAAAACAATGTGAATACAGAAGACCATGTGCATTGTAATGATCTTAATGTTCAAGCAATGCATTTTAAACCAGTATGACATTTGGCAGCCACTTTGGTATTGTCTTAAAAATGCATTGTCCAGTACCTTTGTTCAAAAGATACAATGCAATTCAGTGCATCATCTATCAAAACTGACAAAGTGTCACCCAACCTGAACAAAGTCAGATTCTTTCCCTTTATTAACAAATATATTGTCTGAAAAGCTGGAGAATCTGGCTTCTATATTAAAACTAGCAAAGTCAGGCAACTAGCAGAGCATGCTATACCTTCTCTATCACAAACAATGAAAGAACTCTAAAATTACTGTGCTCTGACTACTCCTTCAGTTGGCAGCTATTTTCAAATTCCAAACAAATTTCTACTTGCTGCCAGCTACTTCAAGAATCCTGCCATGTTGCAAACAATTAACGACTGTGTATCTCATTGTCAGATTATACTTTCTTGTCTATCTTATCACAAAGCAGCTTTCAGCTTTTTTAGTAGATGCCTAAACATTTGTTGGATTCACACCCTTCACTGCCTTCAACTGGTGACTGCCCATGTCCTTCAGGATTTCCAGTCTGGTTAGATAAAGGAAATGAGACATCTGTGAGGGCAGCCAAACTTAGCAATAGATTGTGTGGTAAGGGCAATGAAACAGTAATCAGGATTTAGTTTTGATAGGTGTTCTGTTTGCTGTCCTACTTTGACCCTCAGCTGTTCATACAAATCTCGTTATCTCATGTGGGTTAATCACTGGGTTAAATATTGGCTAGCATTTAAGGATAGCACAGTGGCTTGCTTTGGAAGAAAAAAAAAGTTATTCATGGATTAGAGCTATTAAAAACTGGAGAAACACCTGTATTTTCTGCTTAACACCTGTATTTTTATCTTGCATCAATTCACACTATAATTGCTGTAATTCTGACATTCAGAAAGGTCTAAAAGGAGTACTTCAGGCAGCAGGGAGTGTTCATAGCCATTTATATGTCGATTTTCATTTACATACATTTACTTTTCCAAAATGTTAACTGATCCATTGCTCCTGAACACTGCCCTAACATACCAATTCCATTGTTTGACACCACTCTACAAGTAGCATGTAGTATTCGTAATGGCTTTCGTTAAAAAGATAGGTTGGTATAAATACCACCAGAGAAAGATGGCAGAAGCTTTGAGTCTTTAAATGAACACCTACTAGTAAAATACACTGGCTCTATATGCAGTCTGGTTCTATCTAGTCAAGTTATTACACAACATGCAGATATGGAGAAATGCAGCAGACACTAAAAAATGGAGGGAATACCTGTGAGAATCTGCTTTGTTAACTAAAGTTTGTCCTTTTTGCAAGGTAGTCACTGCGCAACCTTTAATTACTTCCTGTAATTCCTTGTACTTCATTGTCAAGATAGGCAAATGTAAGCCTTCTGAATTAAAGGTTTTACAGTAATTCTCAATACCTTCAAGACCATCAAGTACCTTAAGAGAAAAAAAGCATCCATAAATATTTTATTTACAATGCGCATATATATCCTTTTAAATAAATAGGTGATCAATAATCATTTAATGTATGACATTTCTTCATAAATGAAAACCAAAATTTAATTTAAGGTCTGGTGTTGACTTTGCAGGTACAGAAGAACGCAGGCATAATTCAACAGGAGTTAACATAAGTATGGACATGCAAAATCACAATTATTCTCTGAATTTAAAAATATTCCATTCTTCTAGCAATAACCAGGCCAATTGGACATACAGAATCAGAACCAAAGCAGAAGCAGAACAAGAGTAATACAATGAGCTAGCACTGAAAAGTTTTATTGAAGAACATTCTAAAAGAATTTTACCAATTTTTCCTTCTTTTCTATTTTTTAATTTTGGCAATTGTATAGCAAACAAATAAATTATAATTAAATATATTTCTATCAAAACGGTAGGCTTTTGATTTTGCACATATGCAGCTTTGTTATACCTGTTTTCCTTTAGTGCAAGCAGAATTTCCTCCTTCAAATTCCAGAAAAAAGTGACAAAAGTGGTATAGAGAGACTCCTGTCTTTTTACACAGAGAAGGGACAACATGGCAATGCTCCATTATTAACATAAGCACATACTAATATTATTAAAATAGAAATGTGCCTAAACCTACTGTGCATAATTAGTATCATAGCAGTAGCACCGTATTCTCTTACACCTTTGTTTTCAAAGGAATAGGACTATATTTTTGTAGGTCCTTGTCCAAACTAGAAAGGGGTGACTACCAGCAAGTTTTAACACTATTTTCATTAGCCCATCTCAGATGCCTCATTACAAACGAAATCAAGAAAGAACAAATTTATTGGAAAAAAAGATATCGCTAAATAATTTCAATATCAAGAGGTGTTTACATGTTGTTAAAGAAATACCCTCGTCCAGGTTAAAACCAAATGCGATTACAGCCCCACCTGCTGCTCAAAACAGAATTTAGTGAAGGCAAAGTAAAGTCAAGGTTGTTTGTTCAGCACATTCAATAGAGATACAAAGATTGTTGCTAGAGCTATCCTTGGAAATGATCTGTTTTTAAAACTTCTATAAACGACCTGAAAACAATATGCATGAAAAAAAAACAAAAGGACCATTTGGTCTTTGGACACCTTAAAATATAAACTTTAATAAATAACCTTCTAACTAAAAGGTTTTGGAAAAAGGTTGCATCACTATTAGTATTGATTATAATTAGCCTGGGTAGAGACCACTGCAAGTATAGACATTGTTTTTGGTATCCATACTAGCCAGTAACACTGGCTATTTCAGAGCAGTTTTCATATCTTCATACAGCACTATGGCACCATGACAAGAGCCCATGATCTTAAAACCCAAATTTTGGCACATAAATATTTCCCACATATTTTGGAAATCAAGTGCTCTTCTGAATATATTTTTTTAAAAAAAATATTTTTAAAATGGATTTTCCATTTTGGATAGAAGTCTTAGACAAAAGGTCATATTAAAGGGCAATTGGATTAGTAGTTTTCCATTCCAAATTGTTTAGCAAACTGCTTGCATAATCCCACATATATTAACCTTCTAGCATACATGAACAGTTTTATTATCAGGTTTTTACTACAGACTTGGCTTCTTACCAACCTTGCCAGCAGCATGAAAAAAGTCATTGGCCTCTTGCAGCAGGGATTTCCTTTCTTCCATATGGAAGTACACTTCTTCTCGCAACAGACAGACCTTCTGATTTGAAAGCTTTAGATGTTCTTTTTCTGTATAGTCCTCTGAAAGCAAGATCCTAAATGCTTCACCTTCCAGTTGCTCCACAGTGGAATTCCATTCCTAATAGGAAAAAAATTCCATTTTTATCAATTACATATAGAAAAGTAATATACTGTATGATAATAATACAGGCAATGGAAAATGCATATTGTTATAGGTCTAAAAGTTATAATACTTTAAAACAGTATTTCTATTAGGAAGTCTTTCTCAGTGAATCATGGTTTTAGTGACAGTTTTCAGCAGTGGCATTCTATATTCTTTGACACAGTTTCACAGGCAGCACTTGCGGTTCCTAGTGCGCCTGCTGGGAAAAATGATCTGAATAACAAAGACAAGAAACTTCTAGGTAAGACCACAGTCCCATGACAAGCAGCCCCTTAAGCCTAACTATTTAATAAAGAACAAATTAAAATATTGCCTAGATAATAGCTGCTTCCAGTGAGACAAGAGCTGCCTGGTAATCAATCAAATGACCCTCCCTTACAGTGAGGTGTGCTATCATCCTTGACGCTCTCCATTGCACATTTTCTCTGATTTCCTACATAAAAACACAAGTCCAGTGAAAGCATGTGTCTGCTTTATCTGATCATGAATGTTCCTAGTGGAAGTGACAGACAAAAGAGGTGTTTTAAAAAAGTAAAATCATACTTCAGAATTTCAAGCCAGTCAGAAACATTTCTGACACTTAATTGAGCTAGGTGCTTTAAAATGGATTCAGTTGGATCAGTACAAATTTGCATACAGATATTTTGTCTACATTGCACCACTTGGAAGCATATTTGGTTAATTAGAATTGATTGACTATTTAACTCCTCTCTCTTTTCAACTATGCATACTGACCCGACTTGTGCTTCTACTGCAGTGACCCAAATATACATCATATTGAGGGATTAAACCTTCATGAAGAAAACTTTTATCCCCTATGTGGTTTTATCTGTGATAAATGCTATTACCATATTCATTCTCCCTATCTTCTTTAGGCAATAAGGAGGTATTGAAAGATGTATCAGACTAGATAGCCCAAATGGAAATTATGTTTTTGAGTCAAGAGAAAAACACCATTTCACCTCCTTCCTATCTTGCAACTACTGCTTTGGTTGCATCTTTTTTTTCCCTGAGTTTTCATAGAGAAGACTATAAAACAGTAAAACTGTTACACAGTGTACTTTGTCCCTGCTGTACTTGTCAACACTTAAAATTGGTGCCTTATTATGCTGTTCAAAGCAAAAGGAGCACTTGATACTACACTGCAATTTCCCATGCCTAGGCAACATATTTCCTCCACTTTTTCTGGTAATCAGTTAAATAGAGGAATATTTTTGCAATTGGGAAATTGTCACAGCACCAAGCCTGACTGAGTTCAAGAGGTGTTCGGACAATGCTCTCAGGCACATGGTGTGATTATTGGGGATATCCTGTGCAGGGCCAGGAGTTGGACTAGATGATCCTCAAGGATCCCTTCCAACTCTGACTATTCTGTGAACATTTTATGCAAGAATCAAAGATGCACATGTTAATGCAACTGAAAGGAAACTGTTCATAATTAGCTTAGAATCATATACATATAGTCAAAACTTCTGAATTCAGTGTATTACAATGTGTAAATTATAATTACAGCAGGCAAGACTAATTATAAGAAAATGACTCAATTTGTAAAGAAATTAATTCCTGTAAGAGGATTTCACTGTAACAAAATTCATAAATCTCTTTGGTGCAAGGTGCCCAACAGCCGTTTTCAGGTGATCTTAAAGTAGAGGTTAAACTCTGCCTTGTTTACATTGAGGCAAGCTTCTTCTCTAGGCTGTCACACAACCTCAAACCCCCAATTTCTTATAGTAATTTATGGTTTAAAACACTTCACAAACATTACAACCTTGCACACTCTCTGAGGGTATTCAATTTTGTTAGACTCATTTGCTATCCTGCCTAAACATTACCCAAACTTGGTTAAATTTGCTATAATAGCTAGCAACAACTTCATTTTTATTCTATTCCAAAGGAAATCTACACATAAAAAGCCTAGACTTTCCATCAACAGGACACAAAAATTCAGTGAAAAAATCTTTATTAGTTTCCTCACTTCTTCAGCCTTCAACATTTTAAATTCATAACAATGTTTCAGTCAGCACTAAAATATTCATTATTCATTTTCCCTGAAAGGAACATGCAGCCTACTATTACTTTGACTTTGCAATTTATCAGGAAATGCTTGTGAATTCCTCTGACCTAGTAAAGATACAATGGATGTGACTACACTTAAGGTGCCTCCTTAGCTCATGCCACTATTCCTTTCCTCACAGGAGTAAGCCTTTTAAAAATTTGCTTTCACTATTCAATCTGGGAAGAAAAATGAGCTTTTCTTAGGTTCCTCAATTAATCAGGTATTTTTCAAGAGTGTTAAAACTGATGAACTAAACCTATTGTAGCTTTAAGTAAAAGAACTTTTTCTGCCTTCTATAATATCCAACAGTAGCCTGGGGGGAAAAATGCAGAAATACCTACAAATTTATCTTGTTATCAAACAATTATTGTGGAATAAACGGGCTTTTTGGTCCATACCATAAACATTTCTGACTTATAAATTTTAACTTTGAATTAAAACCTGAGAAGTTGTGTAAAAGTGTTTGCACTTGAATATTCTAGGGTTCAGCTCAGAAAACCATGAAACACATCTCTGACTACAGGTCATGGTCCATATAGTAGGCAAAGTAATATTTAAACCACAAGTCAATTAAATATAAAAATGTGTATTTTTCAGAATATGTGAAAAATTAGCTTATTCTCTCATATGCAAAAATGTTCACAACTGAACTTTTTCTGAGCCTAAAAATTTGCCTTTAATTAATTGCATCCATTGGTACATCCATAATTTAGCCTCTGTGAATATTTGAGAGACTTCTACCTTCAGGAACTACCAATATAATAATAGCATTCCCTCAAATTACAAATTACAAATAAATTACTGGGCACTAATACAAGTGCAGGGGGTTGTGAGCTGCTCTGACAATTCCCTTATGATCTGTCTTTTGGGAAGTTCAATGCATAGCATAGTGTATTTAATATATAAGGCATTACAGGAAAATCAGACACTGAGAAGAACCAGATAGATGAATGTAAATTTCTATTTGCTGCACACAAAACATGAATGTTTAGGTAAAAATAAAATTGTCCATAAAGAAAAAATATTTTTCATTACATGCTTTGTTCTAGCTATCAAAATACAGGAGTGTGTATTTTGTCTGCTATGCTATGAAATGCAATACTTGTCAAACTCAACAGAATGCCAGTCTCAGAATAACTGGCAGAAAGTGCTAGATAGCCTGAGTTTGCATCCATGCAGAGAATGGTGAAGGAGCATAGCCATCCAGGCAGAACAGAGAAGAGAGCTCCAGGCAGATGGAGAAGAGTCAAATAACTTTTGGATGTATCTAAGCATTAGCTGTGAGATCCTGGGAGGAGTGTAAAGCAGGTAAATGCCAAATTCTTAATCCTTATGTTAATGTCAACAAACAGCAATTAATAGCATCATTAGTGATATTTAATTTGGTCATTAAGAACCACCTTGAAACCTCATTAGAGCATGTTATTTCCTAGCATGGCTGCTCCAGACCCAAAAAGCATGCAGACCTATAAACCAGAGAAGTACTCTCTACAGTGCTACTAATCCTTAGTAAAAGGAAGACTGATTACAGCATTGTTCAGTCCTAAATATTGACAAAATGAAATTTAAGATTCTACTTTTCTTCATCTTTGAACTTACTTGGCCACAAAGTGGTGCTAGCAGTTCTTTTCTATGTCAAGCACCTCCAATGCACATAGAAATGTAACAGCAAGCAGTTAATCAGTACCAGCAGATATCCCTAATGAAATCTAATTTCCTAAATATACCTCTTTTGTGAAACCTTGGTGGGCAAGAGGGTGAGGGTGTGGAAAAAAAATCTTTGTGGGAGTGGGGTACAGGGACATCCTTTTAGTGTTTGTGAAGGCTGAGGGCTTTCTTTTCCAATTTTGACTCCTTTGGGATTTTTTGGTCTTGATTATTTTACAAGCTAGTGACTGTTTTCAGTAGTTTCACTCTTAGCAAGGTGAGGTTCAAGATAAGGTGTCAGCTTGAGAACATAATAAATCATTCTCCTTCTTTCTCTTAGCCCAGGCCGCTAATAAGATGCTAAGCCAGTAAATCCTTCTTAGAAAGGTCTTTGAACAATTTAAGCAAATAATTTGTCCTGACTTAATGCAACAATATATGTCAGTAAATGCATTGTGTGAAACTGTTCAGATATCAGAACTTTCTTCTATCTTACTCCCTGTGAGAACACTTAAACTTGTTCTGCATAGCTATTATACAGAAACATTTTGACAAACCCTCAAAGCTACAGTATACATATGAAATGTTACCTGAAAATATTTATTTAAGCTACTTTAGATCCTAATACAGAAATCCCAGAGTAGCTTCAGACTAGTTTACAAATGTCCTTATTACCTATAACAGAATGCCTTTAGAAATTCTCACTGCCATTCAGACAGTATGGGAAAGACACTAATCAAAGCCTACCTGTATTTTTTCAGCAATATAAAATATTTTAAAGCCCCTAATTTCTCTTTTGGAAACATCTGGGATTGGCATGAGGGAAGTAGACAAATGACAGCAGACATCAGCTATGCTCTGAGCAATGACCAAGCTAGAGAAAAGCATGCAATTAATTAATTAGCCAAGTATTGTGTAAGGTACTATTAAGAGTTACTCCTGAACACAAAATGAAATGGTTTCCACAACCATTTTCCATATTTTCTCTCATAAACAGATACAATAGTTGACTGAAATGATTAGATTTCTGAAGGCTTCTTCTAATTACATTTCACTCTGAAATCATCGTGGAATATTCACTTATTACAGCACTAGCTGGACATTAAAGGAATTCCTGAAGGGAATCCCAACTGCAAATTCAGTAATACTAGAAAAAAAATTACATCATATTTTTCATATTGCTAAAATTATTTCTTCCACTATATACACCATTAAAACTGGTGTCTGCTTTTATCTTGATAAAACATTAAAGAATCTGTCACTTTTTTAAATTGCTCAATAAAACAGAAGTGGAGGAATTTTGAAGGACTAATGCAGTTGTACATTTGAAAGGATGGACTTAATTTCTACTTATGAGTGTTATACAGTTCTGTCACATAATAAAAAGTTATTGTCAAGGGTACATAATGACTCCTGATTTCATGGAGAAATTGAGTTCTTGCAGAAAAAATATGACAAAAACCAAACAAATAAAATATAATTCTTATGGCTCTATACCACAAAAGTGCCCAGCAAATACCCACATGTATGGTAATCACATGCATATTTATAAAACCTAAGCCAACTAGAGCTCTGAAGAGCAGAACATGTTGCATGTTTTTATAGCAGAATGTTTTACAAGGTACTCGATGTCATTTTGTAGTGATGCTATCATTGTCTGCAATGCAGGAATTATAGATGTTTGCTTTACGGAAAGCTCAATAAATTGCTAGTATTGTTTTTTTTAAAATCATTCTGTTCCTAAACATATTCTTGCCACATTATATTTAATAACTTCAGAGGTGATTTGGAAGAAAATATAAAATAATTCCATAATAAAGTTTCTAGTTGCACAAAAAATAGCAGAGTGCTATGAAATAATGAGGAAAAGTCAGTTAACGAGATTGAGTAGAACCTTTTTTATGAAGTAGGCTCATTTGAATAAACCACCTACATATAATTTCAGACTTATCAGAAATTTATGGCATTACTGGGATGAAAGATTATACCCTATTAAGCAGCAACCCTGAACATAGTATCATAATATGATCATAGTATGCTAAGGGGTTGGAATGGACCTTACAGATCACCTAGTCCCAACCTCCTGCCCTGGGCAGGGACACCTCCCACCAGAACAGGCTGCTCAAGGCTTTATCCGACCAGCTTTGAACACTGTGGCAATATCATCATGTTGTATAACCAACTGAAATGAAAATATTATGGGAAAAGTGGCTTAAGGGAATTTTGTGCACTCATGTATGGGAATATAGAGAGAATAATATATCTGCTTCCAGGACCTGTGAAAAAATTTTTTAGGATTCTACCTAGTTCTTCACTGGCCTTCCCCAAACATTGGCATGGAATTAGTCAAGAACCACTCAAACAGAATGAACACTTCACACAACAGCACTGCAGTTCCAGAATACATATGAAGTTAAATCCTTCAGATCAGTGATGAGATGCTGAAGATTCGGGAAATTTGTTGTGCAAACATGATAGATGTTGTAAGCCTGATTTTGTTTAGTCAGTGAGCAAAGATGCCAAGTTCATCTCTAGGTTGTTACGTATTTCTGTGTATTCCAATCATACAGATAACACATTACTTTGTGCAGTGATGGCACTGAATATTAATCTGCTATTGAACAAATATTTACTGAAATACACATTTGACTAGTATACTTTATCTGAATTTTGTAATCAAGATGCCAGGTTCCTCCTTTATTCTGTTCTCAACACCTGCAGTGCTGAAAAAAGTGTGCAAGGCCCCATAACTCAGCTTTCTCAATTATGTTTGCAGTATGCAGTTCAACCTGGCCCACTTTTTGCACATCACAGGCAAAACCAATATGTTCAGGAACATCCCCATCAAGACTTTCATTTCACTCTGCTAGAACATGCTGCTTGTAAGAAAGGCAGAAGGCAAAAGGTAAGATGTTCTAAACCATAATTCACATGGAGGCATAACAAAACTGTTTAATGTTAAAACACTTTTAAATGTCCTGACAAAAAAAGAAGGCAATTCAGTAGAATTATATAAATGATCTATTGCATAACATTTGGGAGAAGAGTTCTTAGGTGAAACTGTAATAGTTAGACTCTGGATGTTCAACCATGAAAAGGATTACTGTGCAAAATGAAAATGTATATTGTTCTCCTTTCTGCTCTTACACTAACATTTCTAAATCAGGCAGCAAATTACAAGAATAGCTTTTCAAAACAGAACGTGGGGAAGTTTAATGATTATTTGGTTAATTCTAAAATTCAGCAATACATTAGGACACCTCAATATTTTTGTGGGTCCCTATCTATCTGGAAACACCCCTCAGCTTCCTCATTTACTGTTTATCTTGTGCCAAAGGTCTTTTCAGGCTTTGCAGAATAATTTATCTTTACATACTCATCTTCTCTACATGAAAAAAAGTGTTTTCTGACATGCTGCTTGGAGAAGCATTAGAAATATTATTGTATTCTGTTTGTATGAGAGCCCTGAAGCAGTTAAGTCTAAATTGTGCAAACAGGCAAACATATGACATTTAACTACAAAGCTTCCAATGAAACATAACATAACAATCATGAACCTGTTAGTTGCTGTCAACCCAATAGCCTTTTAAAGGGCACTTGCTTCTATTGTAATAGTTTTGGGATGAAAAAGCCCTACTGGGCCATATGGGTTATTCAAATTCAATTACTTGAAAATGATACACTGAGGAATCATTTGACCCAGCAACAGCACTTACCTGGTGACAGCACAATTGAGGTACCTAAAAAAGATTCTAAATACAAATATATAAAAAATATAAATGCATATCATATAAATATCCCTTCTTCTTATATCAACCTTTTCTTTAATCCCACCTTGCTTGTATGAGTGGTGGTAACAGATTTATTCTCTGGAAAACTGAATTAACAATGAAAATAGCATTTTCAATTACATTTAATCACAATAAATAAAATGGCAATTACCTCTTACAATCACATAGATAGTTCAGTGACAATTATTTATGGTAGAAACAGCTGGGGCTTTAGCCTTTTTGCACATTAAAATTTTGTAACAGTCTAATAAATTTGCTTTCATTTGTGGTTTTTTTTCAGTGTGGTTTAATATATAAATTACCAGTATGGAACTTGGTCATTAAACTGAAAACCCAACTAAATGACATCAAGGATTATTCTTCTTTTAACTTATTGATAGCTTTTAAAATTTGAAATGGGGAAAACACTGAGAAACATGGAGGCCTGCACTAAAAGAAGTGAAATGACTGAAATCAGTTCAATACACAGAAATATCTATCTTATGTACACATACAAAATATCTACTCCTATGTGTGATTGTTAAATGCCCAAGTTCACGTTTTGCTACTCATTTTTAGAATTGCTTCCCCAGCCACTTATGGTATTTCTTACCTTCACTCTGACTTCCATTTCTTCAAGCTCTTGAAGTAACTCTTCATTTTCCAATAGAGATGACCCTAAGTTTTGCTTCTGAAAGTAATCTCTGATGTTTTCCTTATACCAAGATGTTACCTAATTAAATAATTAAAAGAACTCAGTCAGCAAAAAAATTGAGACGTGATTGTCTATCTGTTAAAATATGTACAAGACAGTGTCATCAAAAAAATTTTTTTTTATTCCTTTCATTTTTCATTCCCAATGTTCATGCTTTTATTTAAATGCTTGCATTTGTATTATTTGAATGTTAATAAATGCAGAAGGAAAGAATTAATGCCAAAGCAAACACATTGGAATATATGTGACAAAATAGACAAAAATGGTATTCGTCAACTATGACAAGATTACAAACTAACACAGTAAAAGAAAAATCAAGCTATACCCACACATAGAATAAATGTATAGTTTTAACACCATAAAGATATTGTACACTCTCCTTTGAATCACAGTAACTTAGAAAGATCTCTTTGCAGTCAGTAAGAGACCACAAATCTGAGTACTTTTGAGCTAATAGAAAATATCTCTCTCTGCCTTGAAAAACCTAGTTAAGCTATTGAGATAATATAAATAATATAAAAAAATTATTACATCTTTCTAAACTTACTGCAGCGAGTATATGCAGCAAACATATGCAATATACAAGTGTATCTTCTAAACTGCACAGAATTACTTGCATTTCTATCTGCTTGATTCACAGCAGGTACCTCTCACTCTCTTTGTAAACAACACATGGCAAGAATTCCTGAGTGAAGCTTCACATTTTAAAATAGTAGCCAGAATGAGTTACTGGCATCAAGGGGACTTCCTCCAATCTTTTCAGTCTGGAAAATCACCACTATACTTTAATCATATGCAGCATACTAAGAATTTTTTTACTCTAGGTACTACAGATTGTAATAACACACTAGAGAATATTTTTTTGCTTTATTTGATCATGAAGAAGCTGTTTTTAATAAATTTAAGCAATTCTAAAAAATGAAAGAACCTTTAAAATGTGCTGCAATCATTTTCAGTTACGAATAAAAAAACTGGTCACGCTATCTCAGAAGTTCAACACAGCTAGAAAAGTAAACAAATTATTTTACTCCCAAGCCTTCATTTCTTGAGTATATCCTCCAGATGTGTACTCACTGATTGAAACATTTTACCCAGAAGTACGCTTTCACAGAACATTTACTATGGGTTCACCAAAATACAACGAACGAGTGGACAATAAAAACCTCTGCTAAAAGGGAATTAAAAATTCCTCTACAAATTAGAACTGTTCTTTTTTATCATGTATCTGCTTAGCAAAACAAATCAGTATTTCTGTAATGTTAAGTAGAGGAAAAAAGTCATTCTTTAACCCTGTTATAGCAATGTGTTCACCCCTTTACCACTTGGCAATATTCCTTTCCATTACAGTGAGTTTAATCAGTTGGCTACCACTACAGCTAATACCTTAGAGTGATTTCAGTTGTGCTAGTTTAGCTCTTAAGCAACAGCTGGGAATACTTAATTGTTTTTAAGCAAGAAACCCATGGAATCCTACTTTCAGTGATTTTGGTGAAGAGATGGGAAAGGAGACAAGGTTAATATAGATATTTGAAAAAGTGTTTTTCCTTGACTGGCTGAAATCTAAAATCAGTCCTGTTTTCCAAGAACCAGATTGTATCACTGTGTTACAACAATTATCTGCTCTGTTTGAAATTAATAATCTGTGTCAGAAATAAAAGGCTCTTCAACATTTTTCTCAGGTTGCTAAACTGCTCATTTTGCATTGATTATGGTCCAGGTGACTTCAATGTTTACAGCCTTTCATTGCCTTCCTGAATTTCCCACTGCCAATTCAGAAGCAGCAGGAAGTTTTTCAATAAGTAACTGGAGAAGGGTGGGGAGGAGAACACCAAGCCAACAGCACAGCTGAGCTTGTGGGTTGGACTTGTGTGGCTGCTAAACTCACTTCTCCTCCTTGACAGAACAGGGGGAGGAAGGAAAAGCCCATGCATTGAGTGAACTAAAGAGAGGGAGATCACTTACCAGGTACTATCACAGGTGAAACAGACTTAACTTGGGGAAAATTAATTTTCTGCCAATTGGAGAGAAACAAAGACAGAAACTAAAACACTTTCCTCCTACCCAGCCCTATTCTTCAGAGCCAGGAAGGATTCTGACCTACCAACAATGAAGAGACTTTGAAAGGATGTCAGAAACTCATTTAGTTTCAGGGTGTGGGGCTTTTTTAACACGGGGTCAAAGTCTGAGTTACACTGCTTGATTTTTTTGAAATGTCAGTTAAACTACCTTTATGAAAATTTAATCAGAAAGGTAACTCTCACTTAGATCAAGATAGTTTGTTTCCCATAAACCTGCCTAGATAGCAAATGTGGGTGTACTCACCTGTCCCCTGAGTTTTATTCAGGTCTTTTCTCTGCCCTTGATATGACCAAATACCATCAATAACTTTAATTGTCTCATATATGCATGACTGGACAGATTATGAAAAATTACTTTTATAAATCTTCTTAAAAAGATAACTAATTATGCACAAAATGGACCAATCCGCCTTTGATTTTCATTCATGAAAGAGACTATCAGAAAATATGATGCTAACACTTCCTTAAAGGAAGGTCAGATGCCCTTCTCTAGATGTAAAATAAATACTTTCACATATTGAAAGTTCTGAAAAAGAAACATGTTACGTGTTACAGTCATGACTATCAGATCACCATATTCCAATTAGAGAACAAAGGGAGGTGATGCATCTTTGGTGTTTCATATCTAGGTAATAAGGGATCTTTATTGGGAGCTTGCTTTTTCATTTAAAAGAGCAATGCACAGATTATGCAGCCTCCTGCATTACACAATTGTGCCTACCAAAACTAAAGAGTATGTATATATACAATGCAAAGAGTAAAAATCCACTCTTGTATCATACACAGTAGAGTGTGTCCCCAGTACTCTGCTTTCTCTGTATCCCCTAACTCCCATTAATGTAGTGGGAGTTCAATATGCTGTTCTGGCATGTGTAGCACCATTAGACATCAAGAAGAATTCAGTCCACATGAAGAGATTGGAATATTAAATACCAAATGTGCTGAAAGGCTTTGAGAGTTTAATTTCTGTTATCACTCAGGAATATATCCATAATGTGTTGGAGGCCAGAGAGAAAAATTTTACATAAAGTCTCTGAAAGTTTATTTTCCAGTGTTTGCATTTACATGGGAATATATTATTTGTCTATGATGGATGGATATTAATTGTCCATAAATGTACAGTTCATACATTACACCAGGTTTGACTGTAATGCAGAGACTAAACAGGTATATTCTGATAAGTATGATATTAAAAACCATTTGAATTTGTTTTTTCAAAACATGGAAAATATATCATCTTTAGTCTTGTTAGATTTTGATAGTTAAATTTGCATAGGTTCCTCCTTCTTAGCACAACTAATGTCCAAAGAGTTGGAACAGGACTCTGTGTCTTTTTTTAGTCAAGCTGGTGAAGGTATGTAGTGTTACTCTACAGAAATTAGAGGACTCTTACATTGCTGAAGTTACTCTGGTCATGTGAAGTACAAAAGAGAGAAAATTATCTGATCTGAATGCTAGGAAAGGAGGAATGAAAAGGAAAAAGAGCTGTAGGACTGGAAAGAGGAAGAGAAAGAATTATATGTACCTAAACTCTGAAAGGAAGGTACAAAAAAAATTGTATTTGAGAAATTCACTAAGTGGTGGGATCTAAGCTGGGTGGAACAAGAGAGAAACAGGTTGCAGGTGTGGAAAACCTGCAATCACTATAGTACCCTAAAGAATTTCGATTCAACTTCAAGAATAAAATACTCCTCTGCTTTCAGGCAGACCAAGTAACTAATCATACTTCTTCTTCTCTTTAACTGACTAGTCCAGAAACAGCCTGCAAAAGTTGTAATTGCTATTGCCAGTTACTGTTATCACTCATATGGCTAGAGGTTTGTTTGTGCTGGGAATTCAATTTGAAGGGAATCTAATTTGGTTTGAAGCACCACATTTGATAACTTACAGGAGGAATCCACACAATGGAAATACTGCTTTTGAAGATGTTACAGTTATATTAAAATACATTATGAGAAAGTTGTAGTTAAAAAGTCAAACATTAAAAAGTTAGGATCTCATCAAACAGAAGCAGCTGAGAGATATTGGCCTAATAAATATATTCAAACTCCTTTTCTGTCTGTTGCTAGGTGGGTTTTGTCTTCCTGCTGTGACTTCCCTTAATATTGTATGTCTTACCTGGTTCTCTTGTTGGTGCCACAAACAAATCTGCAGAACCTGCTCCAGTCCTTGGCGCTGATGCTTAAGAAATCTGTCCAGTTGCCGCCTCCTGTCTTGGAGCATTTCAAGGAGATTGTCAATTTTCAAGCAGCTGCTGTGGGCTCCCTGAATCAGCTCCGGATTTGCATTTGGCCCCTCACATTTGAATTCTTCTATGAATTCAGTTAGCTCATGGCTTTTGTTTAAAAGTGCAAATGACTTTTCCAAAAGTTCTGTAAGAATAGAATTTCACAAGGAAAAAACCCAATGTGTTTTGTGATTTATTATGTAGCATATTTCAAATATTAGAGTATTTTTCAAACTCTATTTACATACTCAAGCACAATGTATTTTCATGCAATCCATGAATATAAATGCTTACTTTAGAACGTATATATACTATGGATATTTCAATTTGGACAGCTATTATATAAACATACAAAGGTATAATGGTATTTGCCTATACATATATGTACCTATAATGGTACATATATATAAAGATATGATGGTGTACTGAGAGTCACTGAGACAAAACCCAGAAGTACTATTGTTTTCTCAAAACTGAGTTATTTTTGATGGTTTCCCAATGCTCAGGTAAGCTGAAGTAGAACTTCCTACCCTGCTTTCCGAGAGGGCCAGTAGCCTCTGTAGTTTATCATTAGTGATGCAAGCTAAGTTTAAATTTTTATCACTCACAGGAGTTGAAAAAAAAGTTATCTTACCTGGGAGCTGTCTCAAATAAACCATGAGTATCAGAAACTCTTACCTTCTTTCTATAATCTTTACCTATACACATTCAGGGTTAAAATTCAGTGGACTAGAACACTTTAATGACCTGCTACTACTGATGTGCCCGTTCATCTCATTGAAGTCACATACTACAAAATTTATTTAATAGACTATGATCAGTATTTATAAGTCTTTCATGTGAAAAGGGAAATTTTTTAAGCATGGAATGAGGTAGAATGGGAGGCAAGCCAATACAGAAGCTTGGCAATATAGAGGCCAAGCCAACATAGAGGCAAGGCAGACAGGAAGAAAAGTATAAGAAAGGAATGTTTGCAAGGATCTGCTAGTGAAGCAACCCCCTGAAACATTCATCTTCCCAGCTGAGTACACATACTGGTAATTCAAGGCAAAGCACCCTAAAACTTCACCTTTAGTGAAGAATACCTAGGGATGAAGCAAAGTAGGATACCTCCACTTCTCCAGTCACCAAGGGATCTCAAGAGAAAGTAATTTCTATCAGCTCACTGCAACATGCCTGTCCATTTTACTTCTTGCCTTCCAGAAAGGTAGCTTTAATCAGAAATGCTTCATTTCAGTCCATCCAAAATGTAATACACATAGAAAAGGATAAACAGGGACAGTTCATACATTTCCACCTTTTTTTATTCTGATTTGAAATGCATTTGTTTCACAACTTTTTTTCCCTGAAGTGATAATCATTTGTGATAAATTACTCATCACATACTCACAGCGCCAATACTTTGTAAGGATTGTATTTTCAGCCACTTTACTTTGGAGTGGGTAGATAGTATCCTTCTTGCAGAAAGCAATACAAACACTGGTTTTTATCAAATAGCTCAATATCAGTTTTCAAAATTTGATGTGGTTAAGATAGAATAAGAAGTCAATCAGTTGCAACCACTTTCCTTCATCTGAGGAAAGGCTTATCCCCATCAAAGCAGTGTCCCTCTGGCAAACCATTTCATCTGATTCTTACAGTTATAGACCCTCTTTTCAGCAGTAAATTACTGCCAGATACTTCAGGTTTAAATTGCTATACAGTGTGCACTTTGCTCCCATGAAGATCAATTTGGAAGATCCAAAACCTCTATTAGAGTTATCTGAGTTCAAGTGTCTATTCAGTCTCCTGAGAAGAATACCTGGTGCTCAAGGTAGCTAAAAATATTTAAGCTAGTGCTCCACTAGTGACTAATAAAGTATCATTGATATTCTGCCAACTGTTAGTAATCATATAACAAAATTTTATTAAAATTACAAAGATGGAGTCTTAAGTCTTATGCAAAATACAGAACCATATGGTGTCTGAAGCAGCCACATAACGAGATTTGTTCCAAAAATATTTTTTCCCTTTTTGAATTAAGAGCACCAGAATATGGTAGAAGGTGCTTCACATGAAAGCTCGAAAAAACAAAAAGAATTCATATGGAAGAATTTTTATGGGCAAACATACGTGCAGGAAAATTGTGGAAGGGAAGAGAGCACCATTTTTTCCAAGAGTGTTATAGGTCTAGCTGCAGAACCTCTTGGAACACATCAGACACTTCAATGGAGAAGTGAAAGCACAGCCCCACTCCTCAAAGGCAGAAGCAAAATGGGAATCACAGGGAACTACTGTAGGCCAAAAGATTCTGAAGCTGGCTACCTGCCCCCTCTATCTCATAGTTACCACCCTCACTTCATCAAAACCGCTTTAAACCCCATCCCTGGGCAAAAAAATAAAAACATGGTAAAAACTTTACCCTTAGCCATTCCCAAGAAACTGTAGAACTTTGCACAGAATTGTTACTGGAGCTGATTGGAAATTTTCTAATGGAAATTCCTTTGTAGCTCTGATGACTTTGATGAACTTTCCCATGGAACAGAAGTATGTTTTTAGGATTTGCTTGCCAATCAACACTAAAAGTCATTTAGGTTTCTTAGCAGCTCACCTGACCTGGACTGTCTTGAAATCAAAATACAAGCTTACCACTGGCTGCTCTGCAGCAATGAAGATAGCAGTATAAGAGAGCTAGCTTGAAATCAGGAGTTTCATATGTTTCAGGAAGTCTGCTTAAGAGTTATTTCACCGTGGTATTTTTCCAAATAGAACATTTTAATATTTGTTCTAATATTTAATTTTTTTTAATATGCACAGATACAGTAAAATCATCCTTCAAGGAGTCAGTGCACAGTCACATGCTATCAGGAGTGGAATACTGTTTGTACCTCTTGTATGATGTTCTTGTTGCAGAAGAAGTTCTCTCAAAGAGTCAATATTGTCAAACTCTTGAGCATTTTTCAGGAAGTCTTCAACTTGGTCAATTTTAACAGCAAACTGCATTAAGAAAACAAAGGATAGGATGAAGCACAGTATAATCTTTTGTGCAACTGCATCACAATCTCTGTATTACTGGGAAAGTTCATGATAATTTGTAAATGCTTGAAAAAAGGCGTTTTTAGTTGCTGCTAGATATGGATGCTTTGTGACCCCTATGTACCTTCTGGGTTTTTTTGAGATACTGATAATTGAAGTAAACCAAATTTCAGTTGACATAATCTGTAATTACACTTTGTCACTTTGTGAATCATCTTTCCTACAAAGCCTTATGCCAGTTCTGTACTAATTTTTTTTGTATAATACACATTGCCAGGACACAATAATTAATAACTATCAATCGTGAAGTTCTTAGGACAGAAGTACAGTGGTTGCTTCTGTAAATTATAGGTGGCACTGGGCTATTGTAGAAACAAAATTATCAGGGAGAATTATTAAACTCTTCAAAGCTTCAGGATGTGGGGACAATTGAATGTGAGGCTACACAGTGTGGGCACATACCTGCAGGGCATAGAATCCCTCTCTGCTTTAGCTCCCTGTGTGTATTAGTGAATTAGGATAAGAGATACAGAGAGATGGGTAAACAGGGATCATACAGTTGTAGTTTTGTGTCCATCTGTACATGAAAGACTCAGGAAAAAGAGTGGCAAGTTAGACTAGGGTTTACTTCACATAATTACAACTGTTATACAGATACATTGGTGTAAAACCTTCAGTGGCCAATCTTCAGTAAGCATTAGTGAAGGCACCTGAGAATTTAATTCTTTCAATACTAAATAATTTTAGTCACAAAGAGTGAAAGATATTCTGCAGAATGTCCATAGTCACTGAATTACATATTTTAGGTTTTGGTTCAGTTCTATTTTTCATTTTCACATCTTCTGTCAAGTACAAATTTTGGAGATATCACAACTAATATATTTCTTAAAGTCTACATGAGTTTTTTGCTCAGCTTCATCCTGTACTATGGAGAAGATGGAAAAGGAAGGATGAAGCTGGAGATTTTTGTTTTAATTGCTTCAACATATAGGAATACAATGGAAAATATATAACAGAGTAAAATGACAGTGCACAAGAGTAAGCAAGTAAGATGAGGGAGGCTTCACATTAAGACTAATTTGATTTAAATACAAACCTCCAGAGCATTTTCAAAGAACACAGAAGTAAGTTCCAGAAGAGTCTGTCGTTTCTCTAACATAATGATGAGGGCATCCCATGCATCCCCAAGAGTGTCTGCCATGGCATCATAGACCTGACTCTTGTCTTTGTTCTCTTCTGCAACTTTGTCTGCTTCATGCAGCAGGTCCCATACCTGGTCTTCCAAAGCCTGAGAAGAAAAAAAACAAAATCTCAAAACATAAGAAATCTATAAACGAAGTCCAAAACACTGTGCTAATACTGGTGTCAGAATACTTTTTCAGTGAGTCTGATAAACTAGCCACAAGTCTCTTACTCCAGCTTTATTTCCAATTCCTACTGATAGCTATTCTTGCATGTTTCTTAGCAAGCTCCTGAATTTCATCTGCATTTAAGAGGCAATATTTTTATAAAATTAATCTAAAAACAAATGTTAAGAGAGTTTATAATTTTTTCTCTAATTTTTAGTCTCGGATGTGTTTACATCTCAGATGTGTTTCTATGTGGAAGTGGTGGCAATGCAGATATTTTGAATCTTCTTTCATATGCCAACATATGACATTACTGGACATTACAAGCTTTAGAGGCTTGTAAGGTAATTTACTTTTAGGTCTTTGATGACTACAACACAGTCCAGACAAGAGTAGCTTGAACACATGCACGTATTCTCCCAAAAGCACCCAATTTATGCAATCTTTCAAGTTCAGCTTGCTGCACTGCTCAAGCTGGCCACCAAATAATAATTCTCTATTGTAAAAAAATAATTCTATTGTGTTTCATTCTCTTTACTCACCTGACCATGAGAAAGATAACTGCTGGGCCATTTCCAGCTTAGGTTAAAAAACTTTCGTGTGTCAGAAAAATTAATTAGTATTTGTTCTATATTCCCTCCACTGCCATCTTGGGTTTTATCAAAAGCGTGAATTAATAAAGTGCCATTTTTTTGTTATTACAGGTGTTATCAAATGAATATATAATGAGAAAAGAAATTTTTATTAGGCAAATTAAAAATCTGTGATAACCTATTCTCATGACACAGACTAATAAAGGCTAAAGAATTGGAAAACTTCAATTTCTCCTGACAGATCCAACTGAAAAGAGGAAATTACAGAAAACGTCATTGTTCTGAATGCAGAACCATAACCTCCACTCCTCCCCTAGACCTTTATACTACACAAAGGTGTCAGCTTGAACTGAAGAGGCTCATCAGTTCTCTGCAAAAGCAGTATTGCGAGAACTCTATAAACAAGTTCTGGAATTTTTATTCTCTTTGAAAAAAAAAGAACTAAATAATTTTAACTTTAATTTACAGACAGCCAGTCTGGGAATTATGTCTTACCAGCTAAGAAAACAAGCAGTGATAAAACTAATAGGCACAAGAGCAGCTCCAACAAACCTATCTTTTTCTACAACGTAGAAAAGTCATTGTTAGCAACATTGGTAGTAATACAAATAGAATAGCTTCTTGTTTGGTGACAAACCAATCAAAAGGTAGCTGATCAAAACTCAGTGTTCTAAAGAAAAAGCCACACTCCATTTTATTTTCTGAATACCAGAAACTGCAACTGCTGTTTTTGAATCCTTCTGTAAAACCAGTTTGGTTCTGTTCAATCCCCAACCTTGCTGCCTCATAATATGAGAAGAAAAGCTCAAATCCCCAAAATGCTACCTGTTCTGTATTTAAGTAGAAATCTTATTAAGATTTATTTAAAATAGTGCTTTGACTTGAAATGAAGGCATTTGCATGGAGTAGATACTGTACTCTGATGTAACTGTTGACAGTAACAGTTTTATATCCCATTTTACCACAATGAGACAAGAATCAGATCAGGGAAAACAACTGGCTTTTGAATCTAATCCAAAGTACTCCAAACAACTTTTACTCAAGAATACTTTCCTAGCTGACAAGATAACTAAAGGTTACTGCAGATGCTTTTCAAGTCTTGAATGTGGCAGTCAGAATCATTATTATTAGAAATTAAAAAAGAGCACCACCGACTCATAATCATTTTTAAACCACAGAGATTATGCTGTCGTACAGCTAATAATATTTAAAACCCAGCTTCATCCGAACATGAATAATAGTAGTGGTAAGTTAATGAACCAATCTCTTGAAAATTTCAAATTAAAATCCATGTCACACTGTTTTGTTCTCTGTCCAATTTCATCAAAATCAGTATTTTCTAACTACATATGATGACATAACATGAAATGTCTAAAACTCTGCTTGTTTATAGGACACAGAAAAATATTTCACTCTTCCCTAACAGCCCAACTTATTCAGGGCTGTGGCACTTGAGACCCAAATTCAACACCAACACTAAATGGTATTTCTCTGTGCACTGTAAAAATCATTTTTACCCCTGGCTCTATACAATCCCAGCTAAGAAAAGTAAAGGGAAAACAGTACCCAGACATCAGAACATAGGACAGAAGAAGAAATGCATTTTTGAGCCAGCAGCACCTTGAGCAGGTGCAAGAGCTTGCCCTACAATTATCTCACTACAAAATTGGATCAAAGCGATGAGTTAACCATATGCAAAATAGCACTGCTCATAAAGATTTACTGCAGATTGTCCTTAAACGTCTTTTTGAAGTCAATATAGATCACCAAGCTCTCATTATATTGTATTAAATTGAAATTAACACCTCTTTTCACTTGCAAAGCTTTGCCCCAAAGAATCATTTATTTAAAAAAATTGCTAGGTGGAACAGCTGTGAGATGCTTGATAAAAGTGTACCATGACAGTTCATAAACTGTCTGAAACCCATGGCAATCTGCAAGAATCATACTTTTATACAAAGGTACATATTGCAAGAACTGTATTTAATGCAACAATAATAATAAGCCCTAACATGAAATTTTCTGTAACTGTAGCCATCTCCAGTTTAACCAAGCCCTCACCTGTTTCTTAATCTTGTCTCCTGTCTTTGCCAATTTGAGCCTGTGTATCCACAGTGCTGCAGTTTGCAACAGTACTGTCCAGAGAAAATAGTGAGCAATGGGTGAAGTTGCACTATGGTATCTATTTTGAGGGCAGCTGGTGAAGACAGGCCTAAGATAAAATTTAAGCCATTCATTCAGTGCAGTGTCTGCAGCCTAGAAATCAGTGCTAGTGCAGTATTTACTTCTCAAGTTGTTTATACTGCTTTCTCTGAGGTGGGGTCTTCACTCAAAGCTGGGCTCAGCATTTCTGCCACCTGCACTGTACAACCTTTAGTGCAATGCCACTCAAAAAAGATCTGAGAACAGTCCTATTGCAACCTACCATTTCTTGCCACAGGATGCTTGGAACTTAACTAAATGTTATAGGGCATTGAACACCAGAAATGCATCAGCTGCTAATGAACAAACCCTATTCTTGATGGACACAGAATGATTCTTAGAAAAGTTTCTAAAAGCATACAACCAAAGTTTGGCAGGTTTTTGTGGAAGTTGGGAGTAAGTGTGGTTCACACTACTGCTACACTACTAGCTACACCTGAGCTAGTTGATGTAAACTTAGTTCACAGATCTCTACACAAGGTCAAAGCATGAGACAGACCTGCTGTCAGAATTCAGAGTGTAACATTCAAAACAGAAACAAAATAGGCTTCTTGTAACCCAATTACTACACTACCCATATGCAGCAAAGTATCCTGAAGTTTTGCATTACTGTATGTAGTACTGTTTAACTTCTTCAGACACCAATCGGTTGCACCCCTACCTTACAATTTCTGGTTGAATAGTTTCATGGTTCCACCTTCATCCACTTATATACTGAAGAAATTATTAAGTACTGAATCCAATTAAGAGTTTTGGCATTGTCTTGAGCTTTCAAACTGTTCATTGCTCACAATCACTTACATGCAAATATATATGAATATCTATACCTACTGGCATAGCTAAATAAGTATAATTGTAACAGAGACAGCTGGAATTATTAATATACTTATTTGACCTGGTCTGTCTCTATTCAAGTGTAATTGGATTTCCTTATTTATGCTTTCAGTCCAGTTCTTTAATGTTATTTTCATACTTTTATATTGTTACATTTCTATAGATAGTAACCAAAATGGCTATATAGCTCCTTTCCATCATGACCAAATTGTTCTAAATTAAACCTATCACATATACAAACACCAGTCATTCCGTGTTGTTTCACTCTAATTCTGCCCAAGGGAGCTACTAGCAAGAACCTCAGTTACTCCACCACTGGGGTGGGCCATAACAGGTAGCTTAAGGGGAATAATGTTCTGGTTGAGATTTACTCAGAGGATACTCACAGGGATTCAATTTCAGGCTTGGGGCTGCATGTTTACTGCCTGGTAATGCAGCTGTTGTGCATCCACACAACTCCCCCCCACTCATTTTCAGGCTACATTTGGCTCTGATGTTGTAGCAAAGACAGAGTGCAAATAACTGAAGAGCTAAAAAAATCTTTTTATGTAAGCTGTGGTGGGTAGTAGCTTTTGTATTAATTTACCACAGTCTGTGAAATGTGGTCCCCTGATTCGTG
>NW_008680849.1:0-6103 GCF_000695815.1 Acanthisitta chloris
GCACCTGTCACTGAGGGCTGTGCATTGTCAAAGCCTCAGCAGACGCCGGGTGGCTGAACTGGGACCGCAGCTCAGCACTCAGCCCACTGCAGAAGCAGCCACTGCCACAGTGACTCACGCTGGCAAGCAGCTCCCCATGGTTGCCTCCGCATGCTCCCAGTCTACCCCCATCTCCACACCAGCCCCACGGGCTTTCAGAACACCACGGCACTCAGACACCTGGACTTGCTGTGCCTCTTCACTTGCAGTGTACTGCTATTACTACAATTACATTGACAATGTAACAATGGTAATTTACTGAACAACTGATGGAGAAAGCCATCGTGCTCTGCATCTACAACATCTTTCCCTCTTGTTGTGAAACTGTCCTATTTCCACTAAACTGTTACATAATTTATAAATACACCTGCTATCTAGCACATTCCTGGGAACTAATTACTAGTCATTAGTAACCAGTGACCACCAGCTTGCAAGAAATCATCTTTTTAAATGTTTATGAACTAATATGAACTCATGGATAATGTGACACCTGCTTGCACAACAAAGACTGCTGTATGCTGCATCCTGATGTCTCCTCAGTGGCTTCCAGTGTCTGCAAGATGTAGACACAATTCTGTCTGAGTCAACAGATGCACCCGAAAACAATGGCACTCAACTGCTCCTTTTTTTTTGGATAAACGCTGAACTTCGGATGGGATTGTTACTCCAAGAGTAGACTAGGCTCAACTGCTAATATTACTCAAGAATGTATTGCTTAGAGTTGAACTACATTTCCAAGAGTCTTAAGAGATAAGAGTTTGAAACACCTTGATAAGGTAAATTAATGCATTGCTCCCAATCTGCAGAATACTGCAAGAGCTCTATTAAAATTAGAAACATGTATACCTGTATTTCAATTCTATTCTCTTGCTGTATTACAGGAAAAAATGCCTTTTTCCAAATCACATCTTTAGTTAAGAACAGACAGAATGTCACTTCCCTGCAATTCTTTCTGTATTCATTTGAAGAAACTGCAGGCATAACTTTATTGAGAAAGAGTGATGTGGAGAAGTTGAGGAAACACTGTCAAACAGGATAACCAATTTATTTTTCTTTGCATAGCTGCACTTTAAAACCAGTGCCAATAATGCTGATCAAAGTCTCCCAACCAAAGACTATATATTTTGCCTAGAATGCCCGATTAGAGAGATCCAAAATACTGTGATGCGCATTAGCAACTTCACACCCTCTGTTTTGATAATCTGCCATACCCTTCTGCCTTGCACTTGGATACTGTTGACCTGCTTTCCTGATTGCAAGCAGATCTGAGCAATGCCAGTACACAGCCATCGGTGCTAGCAGTGCCCATGTTGTGAGGGAAATGAGAGCCCTGCTGCAAAGGATTAATTCACTTCAACAAACAAGGGGTTTGTGAGTGCTGAGAGGCTTCAGCTCTACCCTGCATTATAGATGTCATCTGTAAGCAATTTACTTAGGAAAATGTCATCTACTGCTCATGAAACAGCATAAATCCTATCAAGTGC
The DNA here is from genome assembly GCF_000695815.1 of Acanthisitta chloris. Classification (NCBI taxonomy): domain Eukaryota; kingdom Metazoa; phylum Chordata; class Aves; order Passeriformes; family Acanthisittidae; genus Acanthisitta; species Acanthisitta chloris. The sequence goes on from NW_008680849.1 coordinate 1,524, forward strand.
TGAAGGCAGCAGAAGAAATCTGCAGGATTAATAAATAATACTAATGATAATTAAAGTACAAAAATAATCCTCAGAGGAGTATGAGAGCATTATAAAACTTGGTGGATTTTATTATTTAAGAGTGAGATTGAAAAATTTCTCTGCACACATGTCTTATTTATAGATCAACAAAACATTTACTGGAGTATAACGGAAACAAAACTTTTAAGAGAGGCCTATTATCAAGGAAAAGAAAATATAGAAGGGATTTAAGAAATAATCATAGGGAAAAAATAAAATAAATACCTATCCTGTCAAGTCTATCAATTGCCACTGTTTCGAAGGCCCTTCTCATCATGGGGTACTCTTCCAGGACCTCGTTGAAGTTGTCCACTGAGAGGGAATACAGGCGACAGTATGTGTCTGCTCGTACACTGGCAGTTCGACGGCCCTTGGTCAAAAGGCAGATCTCTGGGGAGAGAAAAATTCAACACACAGGAAACAAAGAAGTTAGTGAACCATGTGAAACTTAGAAGCTAGAAATTGACTTGGTGCTAACAAGCAATAATTCAGTATTCAGCAGTTATTTTTCTATTGGTGTTTCCACAAGGTTGCAGAGACAATTCTGAAGGTGTTTGAGACTACTTTTGCTGCTCTGGAAAAAAAACCTCATGTCCTTTAAGTGCTCTACCTATAAGTTTTCTTAGTCTCTGAAATTATCAAGCCCCTTTAAAATAATGTTTCAAGTTATAAAAAATGATCCATCAGCTCTCAAACACACTTTGCTGACTTAATTAACCCAAGCAATTATATTGATTTTCTTTTAAATATACATCTGACATAGAGGGCTAGTTCCTTTAATCATTCACTAGATTTCCTAAACTAATGTAATACAGAATATAATGACATTTGAATGTAAGAGTTGTTCTAAGAAAAAATACTTCAAGCATGAAAATGCCTTCTGTTTCCTTGGGGTTTATGTCCTAGGCATTTTGAGAGAGCAAACTTATAACTTTAGACCTTTTTTTCTTATTAGGCTAAAAAATGGAATCCCTTTTATTAGTCTAGTAGCCTTTCTCTGCAAGTGCCTCCAACATGAACTCATTATTCTGGAACAATGGACACCAAACCATATGCAGAGTGCGAAGAAACAGCCTCAAACTTGCGACTGCTGATTCTCAAACCCACAATAAGACGGTTACTGCATAAAGGCCAAAGTCAATGTCTGATGCTTGTAACAGCAAAACATATGAGGTAGAGTATTCGTTTCTGTATTTAGATTAAAATACATAAATTAAAGAGTCATTTTCAAAAAGAAATGTTTGAATTGATCCCATTTTCAAGCTCAGGAATAAGAACACACTTATAATTTAAACTATCGATCAAACTAACATTCTCAAGTGCTGAAAACCACATATTCTTTCTTTGCAAAAATAAATAATTCTGCAGACTGTACTTCAGATCCATAAAGTGCTAACATAGTGTTTTGGGGTTTTTTGTTGTATGTCCTTAAGAAAAACATTTTTTATTAATCTAGAAAATAAAGAACCTTGATAGCTTTTTGTCCCATACTTGTTGAAGAATTTCCACATGCCACCTAACCCCGAAAGCTTAGGGGATAAGATGCTTAAATTATAATGGATAAATCAAAGTAAATTAACATGGGACCAGTACTAGCACAGAATGTACTTAAATCCCAACAGCTTTGGGGAGAATTTATAGAGACTACTGGGTATTGTCAGAGTCTTTACCTAAAGTCCTTCACAAAACTTGATGTCCATGAAATAATGACAGCTTACTGTAAAGAGCCAGCCATGTATAACATAAGTCAGTTCTTTCCTTTTCTAACTCCTAGCTGACCCTGACGTTTTCTCCTTAGATTGAATCCACTGCATTTTAGTTACAGGACTGAGAAGGACATCTTGCCCAAACAGAGCACTTAAATGAAGTGAATGTCTGCTCCATTTCCTAAGGTATTCTTTAGATCACACAAAGAATAAAGTTTTATGATACATGGTTGAATTTAGAAATAACTAGCTGGAAAATCTGTGTGACTAATGGTCTTCTCTTAATTTTCAGCTTTCTTCACTATTCTTCACTATTGCTGCAAATAATGCTAGAGACATAAGGAGGTGTCTTCTGCTACTCTCAACAAATGAGAATGCATATGTTTAAAAAGCATCCAATGCCCCAAACAAAACAAATGTTGTCTCTGGGTCCCAGTCATTCTGAAGAGTGCAGAAAAATATTGAGAAAGTACCATTTTCATCATTAATAATCTTGACCACTGTATTTTAGATTACTTAAACAAAAAGGATGAGATGAAACCATAGGAGACAATGTTAGATTTCTTCACAGGACAATGGGACCATGGAGTTCATGGCTATTACCACAACAAATATAATTATTTTTTCCCCTTCTTTCATCTTGTATTATTCTCATCAAGTAAGGGGAATGGAAAAAAGTAACTGAAAACTACACATTGTATTCTGCAGACTCTGTCAGCCCACAACTTCTGGTTGAAGAATATCTGTTTGGAAAGCTCTTAATAACCATAATAGTGTCGACTACTTAGATAAGAAAATAAGGGATGGGTCAGAAAAGCTATGACAAATATCCCACTGCCTAGAAACTGATCAGGGAGCACTACTGTGCAGCCTGCCTGCTCAGGAAGCCAGGAAAGTTTAGTGTTCTCAGCTCCAGCTGAATAGTCTCATTCAAAAGATGAACTACAGCCGTCTCACAGAAAACATAACATGTGATTAATACCCATATACTGCATTTCCAGCAATGTTTCTTGACTGATTAGAGTTGTATTATAGCCATAGATACATTGTATATACTGCTTTATTACATGTATTGATAACATCATTCGTACTCTGACCACGAGACTAATGTGTTTGTTAATTGTATGTGTTATGCATTTAAGTTCATTTCATCTATTAGCTATTTGTTTGGAACAGGCTATCATGCATAATAAGACATAATGTATGAAATCTCATTTACTTGGACTAGAGAGGAATATTGAAATGTGCTCCCATCAAACACTTGTGTTCATTTAAATAAATCAAAGTGTTTGTTTTTCATGAATAGAATAAATTATAATATTCATTTTATATATGAAATGAGTCTTAGTGGCATCAAGTGCACCAGGTACCCTCACGAATTATGCTCTCCTTGATGTTCAATTGATTTAAATAGACTAGGAAACACAAACAATATTAGCACAGGAGTGTGCAGTGAAACACAAAGAACACAGACTATTTTCAAACAGCTTGGGCAAATAAGGTTCTTTATTAGCATAAAAATAAAGTGTCAGCAGCATATTACTCACTAATATACCCATCTGCAGTTGGCATGGTGCATTGCCTTCATGCTGACACTTTCAATGTGTCAAATACTACTATCTATCCTTTCCAAACAAAAGAATGTCTTCAAATCCAGTGAATAATTATGTATTAGGCTACAATGAACCTGTAATTCAATTCTTAATGCAAGTTTTACTTTAATTATTTAATCTCTTTGGACAACTGTTCCCTAGAACATTCTGAAACAAATGTCAATCACCATCCTAATGAAAAATTACTCTTTGAAAGCACTGAATGATACTCAAAACATTCATTTGTTCTTGCAGTACATATTTAATACAAATGTAATTAATTCGTCTGTGAAAATCACAATTTGTGTTCTGCTAGGATCAGGTCTTTCCCACAGAACAATATGGCTTTCAAAAGAACATAGAAAGGGGCTCAAATACAACATACTTTCTCCTATTAAGACATTGACTAAAAAGTGCAGTGATAAAAGTTTAAAGCTAAGCCTGTTCAGAAGGCTATAATTATAATAATTGAAACTGATCACCAATATATCAGTTGCATGCATATGTGTGACATCATTTAGCAGTGGATGGCAGTGCTGGCTTAATGGCTGGACTCAATGATCTTTTTTTTACACAAAGGTCTTTTCAGCCTAAATGATTCTATGATTCTATATCAGTATTTCAGCAAGAGCATCAGGTTCAATTTTTGAATTTCTAAATGAATTTCTAAAGAAGCTTGCCCATTTCTGTATCCTGTAAAACAGGGCAGAGGTAGATTGCATTTTATTATTGCGTTAGTGTGACACAACACTTTGGACAGGAATTTCTACATATGTGAAAGACAGCAGTAAGGAAGACTGACTTTAGGAAAAACTGAATGTGTTAAATTGAATAACGCAACCCACTGGATGAACCTTCAAGAATTAGTATTAGTAGGCCTTTTCTAAGGGCCCCAGTTTTGGTTCCAACTGAGACCAGGTTCATTGTTCTTGTGGACTGTATTGATATGCTGGTGTAGTTGATTATTTTTCCCCTCCCGTGTGGCTATGTGATTCCTAAATACTTTTTTCTTCAAGAAAATAACTGATGGGCATGTGGAAGAGGTTCATCAGTAGTATGATGCTGCATTGCTTCCTTAGTCTTTGCTGGATGTGTATATATGGACTGGCCAGCCTAGCAATGATTTCCTACTTCCACCTAGGATAAATCCTCTTTTTTTTCCTCTGTGAAGCAGTACAGTTTATATGAGAGTGTGTACCTATCCATTCACTATCAGCTCATT
>NW_008680849.1:6146-6610 GCF_000695815.1 Acanthisitta chloris
ATTAACATTTGACTAGAGATTAAAATCTGTAAAAATTCAAATATCAATACAAGTTGCCTTGCAGACAAAATCTGTCCACCAGCAGATAGACTGTAGTTAGCTGGCTCACTGAAGGACACCAAACCACTCATGTCTTCATGGAATGTATTAGCTTAGGATGGTATACAGTATATGTAGAAAATTAATACAACGGATTATTATATGCACAGCTTTGTTTTGCAAGGACACACAGAGCAGAACCAAAGCAAAAGTTCACTTTACTAGGTGCGGAAATTAATTTTTTGTAGTAATGAATAAATTAATTCAACAGTATTTTAGCGGTATAATGCTCTCCATAATAAAATAAAGTAAAAATAATTAGTCATTTCTATGCACTTCTGTTCCCTTCCAAAGGTGCAACAGGTTTCCCCTCATCTGTCAGATTTCACATTACAGGATCTAATGAGGTGTCTTTCCAGCTGACG
>NW_008680849.1:6652-26688 GCF_000695815.1 Acanthisitta chloris
TTATCTTGTACATATACATTGCTGTGCAAATGGGCATCAGCTATTCAGACCATCTGGTTACTTTCAGCAACAGAAGAAAAATGGAAAATCAAAGCAATTCAAAGCCTTGGGTCAGTCTAACAGACTTGGGAACAGGACAGTGGATTAGAATATTGTTTATTTTATATGGAGCAATGAGTTACCAAACTATCATAGATAAAACTTAAATGTACAAAAGCTTTTTCCATCCACCCATCTGTTAAGTTTTTAGAGTAAACTTCCCAGAACTACTCAGCTTAGATTATTCTTATTTTCTAATATAACTCTTCATAACAGTAACATGCTACAAAGATCAATAGTTCTTTATCTTTCTTCAAGCTACTGGAGTTGTTCACTGAGCAGAAACTAGCTAAGGGGCACTTTCTTGGTGTGCCAGTCACAGAAAGGGACCTTCAGCACAGGGCACTCTGCTCCCAACCTTACAACATGCAATGTAGGTAAATTTTTGTGTTGTTAGTTTGGTTTTTTTTTTGTTGTTGTTGGTTTTTTTTTTCCTTTAGGAAAGGACTATATAAACTTCTAGCAATTAAAAAAATAATAAATCAGTAAGCTTCTAGGCACCCCATTCTTTCAAGAATGGAGTGATTTCCTAGCTACCTGTGGACTTAGGCATCTCCCATACAGAAAGCAGGGAGAAGCTGTTTCATATGATAACGCATTGCTTTAAGATACACTTCTGCACTTCCATTTCCTTTTTCTTTACTAAATTCTGGAAAACAATAAATGCATTTATCTATATTTTTTTCTAACTTTTTTTAGGCATTGTTTCATCTTACAGTATATTATCACTAGTGCACAGAACGGTAAACCCATGGATATGCTGCTTTTTGTTATCGTTACTAAAATAACTACCATCAGATCTTTTGATTAGTCAGAATGTAGTTTACACCAATTAAATGAGCTTCAGTAATCTAAGTTGTAAAAAAAAAAAGTCCTACATTTAAGAAACCCTAAAATATAGTCACTGCTCAACAGGACCATTTCAGCAGCAAAGGAGAGAACTTAAGGAGGAAGGAAAATGGACATAATTACAGCCTTTTACAGACAGATTTGTAATCTGGACTGTCCAAAAGAAAGCTATGCAAAGCCTGCACCTTTTGCCATCTTACTGACACTAAATGTGGAATTGCAGAAAAGATAGTTTGAGTTGATCAGACTGAGCAGTAGCAGATATTGCCTGTGTGACCTCTGCATTTAACAGAATGCCGTAATTGTCCATAAAGTTGCTTTCAGATATCTGGATTCATCAGGTGGAGAGACAGCTCATGAAGGAGGCCTGGATACACGACTGGGTAGTTACTATTTTGAAGAAGGACTGAAAATGGCCAATTAGAACTTAAACCAACTTCTGTAATATTTCAATTTCAGGCTCTTGTAACTTTTTAAACTATTTACCTAAACATAATTTATGCATATATATTTGTAATTTGTGATAGCTGTTTAGTCTTCCTATTATAAAAAAAAAAACCCAAACCCCCAAAACTGCCAAGCAAACAACATATTTGTTGCCCATTTCTAGTAATTTGAAATTTCTGTCTCTGAAGACCTTGACACATAAGCTCTCAGCATGTTCATTGTGTAATTTATCATATTTTATTTAATTTAATATAACAACAGTAAAGGAGATAGCAAAAATTTCTTGGGGGCAAAATTATTCATCTGAAAAAAGTAGCCTACCTTTCGCTGACCCAGACTTTAACAGAATTTATTAAGAAATACTTTTTAAAAAATTTCATATTTATTTAGGTTTTTCCAACAAGCCTGAGAGAATACTCCTTTCTTTACCTATCCCCAAATATATCTTTTATGCCATTTACCTAAGAGAAACCTATTTATTGAAGCAACGTTTGCTTTTAATTAGTCCATTTCCTTGAATAAGGGTTAATACACTACTTTATAGCAGCTCTGAAAAAAGCAGTGTGATAACATGCAACTAATGCGGATGTTGTGAGAATTACTCAGAGCAGTCCTCTTAATATTTTCATGTGAAATCCATTAAAACAACTTGGCACAGACTTAAAAATATAATCTATTGTGATATAAATAAATTTTGACGTGAACAAAGACATTTTGAGCACATACTACTTTTCAGGGCACAATCAGATGCAGTAGGTCAATCCTTTTCAGCCATTTTCTAATTTTTTTGCAAGTTTTGACAAGACATATATATAACCATGTTTTTAAGCCCTCCTATTCCATGTAAAGTTAATGCTGCTATACTATTACGGGTATATCAACGTAACATGTTTAATATATATTGATAGCATAGCTGAATTATTTTCAGAAAGGTTGTTAGTCATAATTACTTTTACATCCAGAAAGACAGACAAATATATGTGGTCAGAATGCAACTGCCTTTATAAAAAGTGGCAAGCTATCTGACCAAAGACATTTTATTTTCCATCCTGTCTTTGTTTTTTCTTATGTGAAGGTACTGAAAATAGCTGTGTTCGTGTTTTCGTGACTAGAGCAAACAAAAGCCAGTTACAGAATCTCAGAATCAGTTAAGTGGGAAAAGACTTGAAATCAAGTCCAACCTTTGACCAAAGACCACCACATCAACCAGAACAGGGAACTAATTCCCATGTTCAGTCTTACTAACATTTCTTAAATCCTACCATTTTTCTATTTTTAACTCAAATTCTTCTGAGAAAGTTCTGTTTGATAGAACAGGAGCTTAGAATAATTATATAAAATAGAAATGCAAGTGCATATTTTATCTTCAATGCTATTTATAACAGAGCATTCACACATTTCTCTTCTACTTTAATGAATTGTTCTTTCTACCAAGGGAGACTAAGATAGTCTATTTATTATCTTGCAAAAGCTCATAATTTGACTGACATTAATTTCAACTTCTTTCAAAAAAAATAATAATTAAGCTTAGATTCTACGATAATGTGCCTAAGTCCAGATTTAGTTTTGATACTAGGTGTGTCAAAGGCCACAAGTGATTCTGTGCAATTCATTTGTGCCTACTTTTGTTCAGATAGAGGCTTATGCCTCATGAAAAAAGCCACTTACTACCTTATGTATTCGGTGCTATGCTCTTGTCATCTTGAATTTGGCAAACAATAACAGTTACAAATTAAACTATTCAACTTGAATTTAAGTGGACTATAAAAATATTGCATTTCATTTTTTTCCATTAAATTATTTAAAAAATGATCAGAGACTGTCAGTTCTGAATTAAATATTTAGATTAAATATTTAATCTAAACTCAAATATTTAGTTAAAATTCTACTGTGCAAAATTGAAGGTACTTGCAAAATCATCCAGTTGATCTGTGTTGGCCACCTCAGATTTCCAAGCTATGCTGTGTGATATTTCACTTGTGTCTTATTTTATGTGTAGAGTCTAAATGAAAAATACATGCTGTTCTTGAATTTGAAGAATTGAATTAGAATTTAGTTATGTTTTTCCAGCTGCAAGACTGATTACTTGCATTATTATTTTCAATACTGTTAAATTTATATTTACAACTGCTAACTATAAAACTCCTAGATTCAAACCGACTTCTACCTTTTAGCATCACAGAGTAAGTTATTTTCAGTCTATCTTCCTAAAAGTCTTAGACTTTCAAAAATAATATTGTTTGAATAGTATGAAGTCCTGACTGAATAGTATTTTCCAAAAAATATATCATATCAAAAGAACAACAAAATGCAGAACAAGAAATTAAGCAATACCATGAGGAACTGTATCCTTAAAATGGCAAACTAGTCTGTGACATAAAGACATTTAATTCGTAGGCCTTCTTGCAGAAAATACTTTTATAAAAATGTTCTATCCTCTTCACAAGAAAACTGTTTTATAAATGAGTTGGAGTGGAGATCTGGAGTTCCTGCTCCCTTAAAGTATATAATTGTATCTTTGCCATTAAAAATATGAATAATCGCACCTAAGGGAGGCTACTTATAATTAGTTTTTGGATTGTGATATGAAGATTGAGAGACTTAATAAGGAGTAGCCATATGCAGCACATTTGCAAAAAGTAAAATTATATTTCATATCATATTGTCCATGTGTAAAGCACTTCAATAGATTTTTTCCTATTTATAATCAGTAGTATACTGCATATCTTTAAAAGTATGATATCAAAAGGAAGCACCTAGAGTGCACCCAGAAAAAAATAAGTGGCAAAATATAATCTAAAGTGACTCAACATTTCCCATGGTATTATTTTCCACTGCACTGGTCTAAAATATACTGACAGTTGCTGTTCCGAAAGGGGGAAAAGCTCCATAAATAATAGGTAGGTCAAAGAAGTTCTGTCTAATTGGCCTTCTACAAGCTGAAGCAAATGTGAGATATAATTTATTAGAATTTTAAGTACAGAAGGGTAAATGTTAAAACTGCATTAAATAATTCAAGCAAAATAAAACATTTAAAAATTGAAAGTATTCCATGAACTGCATGTTATAAAAAAATAAACCAAAATAGGAATGATGCCATAATATATCTCTGGGACATTGTCTGGGAAGATGACAATGAGAAGCTGTTTTCTATATACATTTGCCAGATGAATGATGATATGAAGCACAGTCAGTGATATCTGCCTTTGAATAAGTAAAATAAAACATACATTTGTGTTTTATTACAATGCAAGAGATAGGCCAACACATTTTCATATCTATATTCACACACAGTAACTCTCACATATACATGATAAAAAAAAATTACAGGCAGTTCTTCATGGTCAACATACCTGGAAGTCAATAGAAAAAAAATAAATTAAGCAATGTGAGTTAATTAGTATAAAATTTGATTCATCTACTGACTCCACATGGCATGATACTGTTGGAATTTTCAATGGGGGAAAAAAAATCAAGAGTGAGGCTACATCACAAATTGGGCACCACGAATTACTGCACACTTACCTACTGGAATTAGGAAACTCCCTCAACTGCTAGCACCATGAAACCTGCATGGGGGCCCCAGACCTAAATCACAAAAATATACCTACACTCTAACATAGTATCTGCTAAAACCAGAAAAAAAGGGGTTAAATTTCCTGGAACATACGTCTGGGCTGCTGAATGAAGGAAAGCCTGTGTAAACACAGGTGGGAAAACAGATGGAGAAAGGAAAAGATAGCAGGGAGACAAATCTTATGTCCTTTGTGGCTGAGAGGAATATTGCCAGAGACTACAGCAAGAGCAGGATGAGACCACAGTGAACAATAAAGTCCTCTGTCCACCAGTGAGAAAGCAAATGAAGTAACAGCAGAGTCCTGAACATGTTCCCAGAAATCCTCCTTTGAGTAAGCTGTGCTGAGTCTTACTGATTGGGTACTGCTGGATTTATTCCTTTCTTTTTCTCTCTGTAGGTATGTCAGCCCCACTCTAACACACCACTTAAGCATAAATGCAGCTCAGTGCATGTTTAGCTCATCAGGACTTCATGCCCACAGTGTTTCCTCTGACTCCACAGGGCTGGCAGTTGGAGGGAACAGGACCTCATGAAACCACTCCCGCTCATCAAACCCTCTGCACTAGCTTTGGCACAGCTATAACCCTTATGTTTGCAGGGGCAAAAATCTCAGGTGAGTTAGCAAATGGCTAAAAACTGCTTTTCTCTTTTGTACCCCAAGAAAGAGCCTGCCATCTGTAGTGGAGTGCATGGGGACACCAGTAGACTGGGTCTGGTGTGAGGGGTATACAGAGAAGTGGAGGGTCACAAGGCATCAGAGAACAAAAGGCCTTTCCAGAGGAGAAGGAGAAATTGCAGGGCCAGATCTTACAGTGGTGACTGCAGGAGTCCTAAAGAGCCACACCTGGAGCCAACTGAGTAAGAGACAGGAGATTGCTGGAAAGAATTAATTTTATTAAAGCAAATTTCTCTTTAATTTATTACATTCCTGCATGTTTGTTGTGATTAATCAGGAGATATTTAGAATGACCAACTTATATAATATTATTATGGAGTGATTCTGAAATAATTTGTCATAGCAAAACCAAGAATTGCCTCACAGCAGTGGTATTACATCAGCTTCTATCAGTATGTATTGGTATAAGGTAAATTAGATTAGTATTAGGCTCATTAGATATATTTATAATTCTGCTCTGTAAAGCCTTGGCAAATGATGAACTAATCTTCTCTGTAAGCAAAAGACTCATACTCTTGTGCTTCATCTCTAAAGATGTCAAAATCTTTGCATTTTACCAATTTTGCATGTCTAGTGAAGAATTAATACACAACCTGTTCAGTAATTCCTCCTATCATAAGAAGAATAATTGCAAATCCAATCACCTGGTACTGAGAGGAAAAAGTTCAGTGGGACTGAAACCTGGCAATTTCCTCCTTACCATTTACTACTGGGATCATACCGTAAATCAGTTTGAACTACCAAGGTATTCTGAAAAAACATGTCTATACGCTGAGCAAGAAAAAAACCAGGGGAGCTCTCATTATCCACTGCTGTGCACTTTAGAAAGACTGCATTTTCAGTATTGTAAATTGTAGATTATATTTTTCACCTGTCTCCTGATTCATATTCTCCAGCCCAGGAAGGTTGAATTCAAGTGTGCTCATCTCTAGGTTTTAGTTCAACTACAATCACATGTGCAATCAAGTTTTCCTACGCACTGCTCAAAAGGGATAGGTGTAAGCACCTTCTCACTCATTTCCAGCTTCTGAAGGTTGTTCAAATGTGTGCTTCTCCCTTGAATTTTCCTCCCTTTCCCATCAATCTCATGCCCATGATGTTCCTCTGCACTGTCAGCTCCTCTGTCTCATATTTCTTTGCACCATTCACAGCCTGACTCCTACCAACAGAGTCCTCTCTCTGTTGACATCCATCTTGCTCCCACACTCTTCTGACCGCCTCTATACTTTTGTCCTATGTGTTAACACAGTCCCAACCAAGCACTCATTCTCTCCAGACCTTCTTCCTTCACATGTTACTCTCCCTACAGAGACAGCTAGAAGGAGAAGGTCATAACTCCTTGGACAAGGGATTGATTGGATGGTTCCATCCAGTGGGTAGTGGCCAAAGGCTCGGAGTCTTGATGGAGATCAGTGACAAGTGGTGTACATCAGGAGTCTGTACTGGGACCAGCGTTATTTAATGCTGTCATTAATGACATAGATGAAGGGATTGAGTGCATCCTCAGCAAGTATGCAGAAGACACCAAGCCAAGAGGTGCAGTTGACACATGTGAAGGACACAATGCCATTCAAAGGGACCTCCACAAGCTCACGAAGTGGGCCCACAGGAACCTCATGAGACTTAACAAGATCAAGTGCAAGGTGCTGCACCTGGGTCAAGGCAACCCTTGGTATCAGTACAGGCTGGAGGATGAACAGATGGAGAACAGTCCTGCTGAGAAGGACTTGTAGGTGGTGGTGGATGAGAGGCTGGACACGACCTGACTATGTGCACTTGCGGTCCAGAAAGACAATTGTATCCTGGACTGCATCCAAGGCAGCAGGGTGAGAGAGGTGATTCTGCCTCTCTGCTTTGCTCTGGTGAGACCCCATGTGGAGTACTGCATCCAGCCCTGGAGTCTCCACCACAGGAAGGAAACAGACATGCTGAAGCAAGTCCAGAGGAGGCCACCAAGGTGATCAAGGGGATGGAACTCTTCTCCTATGAGGAAAGGCTGGGAGAATTGGTTTTGTTCATCCTAGCAATGAGAGGGCTTAGAGGAGACCTAATTGAGGTCTTCTGGTACCTGAAAGGAGTCTACAAGAAAGATGGATAGGGATTTTTGCAAGGGCATGTAGTGATAGGACATGGGGAAATGGCTACAAACTGAAAGCAAGTAGGTTTAGATTAGATATTAGGAAGAAATTCTTCGCTGTAAGGGCGGTGAGGCACTTGAACAGATTGCCCAGAGAGTATGTGAATGCCACATCCCTGGCAGTGTTCAAGGCCAGGTTGGACGGAGCTCTGAGCAACCTGGTCTAGGGAAAGGTGTCCCTGCCTGTGGCAGGAGGGTTGAAACTAGGTGATCTTTAAGGTCCTTTCCAACCCAAACCATTCAGTGATTCTATGAACTGTAGTGATTTCCATTGAGGGCAACCTTGTTTCCCTTCATGTGAAAACTGTCAATGTCAGTAGGAGAAAATTCTCTTGCATTTATAGGGAGACATTTTAGAAAACAGAGGAAAAAAATGAAGAAAGGCATAAAAAATCCACAGTCGTTTCAGAAAAAATGAGATATGGTCCAATTAAAAATAAATCCAATAACAGCAGCTATAGAGTATTAAAATACTGGAATTCTCCACTGTAACTGTGGTTTACATCATTTTACTGATGTAGAAATTACTATGTAACTGTGTAATATAGTTAAAATTACCTTCATGCATTCTTCATTGTTGAATTTCTGTCCCTTTTATAAAAACTCACATAAGCATATCGTGTGAAGACAGGGATTCTAAGGTAAGGTAGTAAAAAGTTACTATTTTCTTCAAATGCAGGTAAAAGGCAAATGAAAATGGATTTTCCAGAATCTTTCTATGAAATAATCCTTCCACTGGTCCATGCCTGTTCAAGACATTGTTTACAGCACTCTCTTTAAAATATTTCTTCTGTAGTCATTAATGAAGAGTTTGAAAGAACATAGTCAACCTCAAATCAAACTTTCTTCTGAACATATTTGTCATCTAATAATTGGGGGAATATTGCTTTTGGGCATGTCAGCTGGAGATCTGATAGAATGTAGACTGGCCATCATTTCTCACAAGACCCTTACACATTTTGTGTAAAGGGAAAGTTGGAATGAGGGTAGGGGGAATCATATCCTAGTAAAAAGGATAGTGCCAGAAATTACTTTCAAGTTCCTACTAGCACTTGGCGTAGATATGTAGGATGATAATGTCCTTCAATCAGCAGTCTGGGATGAAAATTAGCATCCTACACACTGCTGGCCTAAGTAATTCTCCTGCACACAAAGTTCAAGATTTATGAACACACATGAAGGTTAAGGGACAGAATGCTCTCCCACAGGAATACCAACGAAAAAACCCACAAGATCTCTGTGGTTACAGTCTTCTACTCACTTCTTTCCTCTGAAAGAAGAAACCAGTAAGCACAGATAAGGAAAGAGGCAGACCGTAATCAAGCCCAGATCTATGGAGCGCTCTCTCTAAAATCACCGCTCTGCACACCCATCAAAAATCAACAGAAAACATAAAGCAGAGGTGTGATTCAATTCATCTGTTCCATTGATGGTTATTCAGACATTTCCTTATGAGATTTACCAAGCAATTGTAAGTTTTATCTAGTTTCCTGTCAGACCAGATCTGTAGGAAAGCCTGTTTTTAAACTATAAACAAAGATCAGCCAAGAGAATTTAAATGTTCAACAGCATCTCAGTTTTCAAACCTCCAGATATTTCCTCTTTTTTTTACTGCAGCTTTTGATTTTCCAGGATCTCGCTTTCCCAGCAGTCTCCATTCAAGTCACTCCCAAATACTGGTGACAGTACTTTGGTTCTCCTTAAATCTTGCCTTTCAAACTAATCTCCAGGTCTCCAACAACTTTGAGGTGTCCTAAGCTTTTTACTAATACCCAAACATATTACACACTGAAATTTTGATAAACATCTTCCAGACCCAAGGCAGGATGCTGCTGAAACCCTCCATGAGTTCTGTAGGTGAGCCTACCTCTCCAGGGACTCCAAAATCTCTGTAGAGGCAGGGTCCTCAGGTAACTCAACTCTAGGGCATACCTGACATCCAGCAGTTAGCATCTCTGAGCTGGGACATGGAACTTTCAAATCATAAGACATTTAAAAACTGAAAAACGATTTGTTTAGGCACGGCACTCCCCTCCCACCTGTGTGCCCTTTACTTGCTTCTGGGAGCACAAGCATTGATATTGATTTACTGTGTCAGACCTGGGAGCTACACATATCTTCTTAAACGGCACCTCAGCCTCAGATTTTTCATGTCTCCTTTAGGGTAAAAAGAGGTTATTGGTCTTAGGATTTGAACACAGGCTTGCTCTTCCAGCTTGTTATTTTACCACTGAGCAATATTTCTTGTGTCTCCTTTGGCCAGAAAGCTTTACTCAGATTCTGATACACATTTCAGGGAAAGAATATGTTCTCCAGAGAGATGAGAATATTAGAATTCTTTTTTATTTTCTGCTTTGACAATCCAAAACTTTTCAATTCACAGACATCCAATGTGCAGCCTGTTTCCTCTCTCTTCAGCAGCAGTCATAGAATTATAGAATCATATAATGGTTTGGGTTGGAAGGGACCTTAAAGATTACCTAGTTCCAACCCCCTTGCCATATGCAAGGACACCTATCACTAGACCAGTTGCTCATTGATACATTAAACATGACCCTGAAGACTTTCAGAGATAGGGCATCCAGACCTTTTCTAGGCCAAGCAGGTATTTCTTCTCCAGAGTCTGAAATCCACTTCTGGAAATTCACCACACTACATGGTGTTTTGTTACAACAGATCTGAACCACACCACTTTGGATCTTAGGGCATGTCCTTTCTCAGGTTCTCTCTCTGCACTTGCCCTTCCTTTTCTCTCCTCACCTTGCCTCTCCTCACCTCTTCAGGGTACAGCAGCAGCTACTATCTCCCATTAGCCCCAGCAGGTGTCGGGCTTTGGATACATTTGCCCCCATTTCTACAACACCTGTCTCATCCCAGCTGCAGTTTGGATGAGCAAAAGTGCTTTGGTATGCAGTGTAGTAAGTTCTTCTGGTGTCTGGATATTGCAAGTAGCTTATTTTTTTGTCTGCATTCCTGTTAAGAAGGGTAGCGGATGAACAGGATGAGCTAAGTAGTTGTTTGCACTGCAACAACAGGCTGACAGTTATGTAAAATACTTTCATGTGCAATCTCCTCTGATCCTCTGCTGGTTCAGAGGAGTATTATGGCCAGATTCAGCAGACAGGCTCTTGCAAACTCATTTTCATAAACTAGGGCACTGCTAAGCATAGAGGAGACCAAGACCAAGGTTGCTCTGTTCCTTCATCTTCAGCATTTACCTTTTCTTTCTGCTTAATCTCCTGTCTTCAGCATCTACAGTTTAATCCTGTGGGATAAGTACAAGACCTCTTTACCAAAGTGCTTCTACAAATACTAGTGATACAAATCACCTTGCAGGGGCTACTGCAGAGTGACAAGGTCTGCTGGCCAGATGAGTAGGAGTTGCTTTAGCGTATTATTCTAAAATGGGATTAGTTAAGTAACTCTATAGCCCAATTCAAACACTGAGCCCAATTCACTTTTTCTAAGCTTCCCCCTTCTGTATACCAGCTAAATGCCACTGATTAGGCTTTCAATTGAACATTTTCTGAAAGGCTTTCAACTCAGTTCTGGGATGATTCACAGAATCC
Source organism: Acanthisitta chloris (assembly GCF_000695815.1). NCBI lineage: Eukaryota > Metazoa > Chordata > Aves > Passeriformes > Acanthisittidae > Acanthisitta > Acanthisitta chloris. The sequence continues at coordinate 18,007 of NW_008680849.1, forward strand.
ACCAGAAAATTAATACAATGACCAGCTAACTGTGACCCTCACGGGCAGCAGTGGTACACACAAATGTTCAATCAGCTTCTGGAAACCAGCCTTGCTGCTGCTTATGGAAGTAGACACCTGTTCTATTGCACAAAGAAACAATTTACAGTCACAAAGAACAACTTTTTCATATCAACCAATTATTATATGCAAAAAAAGATATTGCTTTCACCCAAATACAAATGTTCAGATGCCTTCATCTAAACAAAAACCTATTTTTCATTAGGATGACCAGATTAATTTAATTGGGATTAAAATTCATGCCTGGCTTTCATTAATATACATCTGATTGAGTGCTACCTAGTCAGATAGGAAGTCAAATTTCTCGTTATATGCTGGAAGGATAAACTTTGTTGTGTGCTAAAATGCAGTGAAAAAGCACTGAAAACATCCTGAAATATTCATGAATTACAAAATATCTTATGTAAATAATGGGCTTTTTTCCATTGCCTAATTTTGCAATTCTTACAGTGATTTTTATCTTTTAGAACTATTTTAAATTTATGACTCCAAAAACTTCTATTCTGTTTCAAAGATTAATCCTGTTAATTTTACCTTTAAAAACCTATAAAATTACTATGCAAATTATTATCTTTTCATTTAAATACTGTCTATTAAATAACAGTGCTCTTAACTCAAAATAACTTCAAAATTCTTGAAGATCGTTCTCCATCTTTAATAGCTGTCCTCACAATAGTCAGCAGACTCCTATTGTCTTATGCAGAAATATTTTGCATACTCTTCACAGTAGTTTGAATTGTCTAGGCAAAAGATACTTAGTAGACTTACTCTGAAGTCTCTTTTTGTCTGCTATCTGAACATGTTTGGTTGTATTGCATTCACTCCAGTGTTATCATTCATTTTGTTCCTACTCACCTCCAAAGTAAGATCCATCTGTCAGCTTCAGCTCCTTGTTGGATTTGGTGATGACACCAGCAACACCATGTTGAATGAAATACATCTTTTTGCCCACAGCCCCTTCTCGGATAATATAATCTCCAGGTTGGAACACCTCAAATCGCAGTTTGCTTAGCATGGCAGTCACAAAATTTGGGTCTGCATTAGCAAAAAGAGGCATTGTAGCAACCAGCTTCCGACAGTTGAAGTTGACAATCTCCTAAATGGGAAGGAAACATCATGATAATAATGGTCAGTAAATATATGAAATATGATGGGCATTGAAAAACAGACTTTCTGCTTTCCTCACAAAGAATTTATGTTCATATTGGACTTTTCTGTGCCTAATTTTTTAAACATTTTCATTTTTTTCTAATCAAGTAATCGAAACAGAAGTGCAGTCTGACTTGTGCTTCTGAGGTTAAATGTTGCTTTCTTTAGGTGACTTGTCAAATGTTATTATTTCCATTAGAATTTAAGGGGAGAAATATGACCAAAAGATAAAAATCAAATAGGAATTACACTGCCTAACAACAAGATTAACTGCTGCAATAACTATATTAAGTGATGAAGTTATGCATGCCCTGTGTTTTCAAGTATTACACCAGTAATACCTTTCTAATCAGAATATATTCAGTGGAAATATAAATGCACATTACAGGTAGTTGTAGGACTAGCTGAAATCAACAGGAAAATTTCCTTCCCAGCTTTTAACTCATTTTATAAACACACAGGCATACATTTCTGCCCTTCAAAGAGATGCATATATAGTATACCCTTATATTCAGAAAGTACCACTATTTTCCTAAGACCTTTAAGGGTTTCTCCCACCAAGTGCACTTGTATTTAGAGCACCAACTATGAGCATATCTACATGAAAATATTAGTACCGAAAAGGTATAAATGTCCTGCTTGCTTTAAATTAAAGAAAGAAAAACAACCACACACACAAAAAAAGACAAAACCCCCAAAACCCCAAACGCAAACAATTTCTGAAATATTTCCAAGCTCATTCTTGCAGACCTTACATTGTCTTAGGAAGTTAACATGATCAGTTGTCATTACAGATTTAACAGTCTATTGAAGAGCTGAGGCTAATCAGTACTACACATGGAAAGGGGTCGGGCAGGCAACATCTACAGAAGTTGCAAACACAACATGACAGGAAGAACAAGTAAAATCATCTGTATATAAATACATACAGAGCAAATAAAAGAAAAATACCACTAGCAGTCACCTAACTGCTTTGTAAAACTAAATGTGATTTTGTTGTCTGTGGAGTATCCCTAGCATTTCTGACACTAAGCCAATGCTTGGAGCTTGATGCAGAGGAGACATCCCACCCACCAGTGGGATGTCATTCCCTTGACTGAGACCCATTGCACTCCTGCTGGAAGTGGCTCTTCCAACCTCCCATGAATCTGCTGTCTCATATCTCATATATCTCACATATCTCATGCAGACAGCTGTCTGAGCATGAAGCTTCAGATATATTTATTCACAGATCAGACAAATTCCTTTCTTCTCCCAGGCTCACAGTGTAATATCCTGCTTGCAGACCTGATGGAGAAGTTCAGGTAATGTCACAGTATAAGCAACAAAACCATAGTGGGATCTTCAAATCAGTCCCCATGCATCTGGGAAAGAAGTGGGAATCCCTCTTTGAAGGGAAGCCATTGGTTACAGAGGCAAGAAGCATGTCCATGAAGAGTGAGGAGAGGGAAGAAACAGCCACTTGTCCCTGAGCAATTACATCCTTTCCAAATAAATCCAGTGGAACTTGGAAAAATAAAGTGGAACAAAATGTCTCACTAGGCTCTCCACAGTCTTCCTTGTAAAATGACATGGTAAATTCAATGCAAGATGTATGCTATCTGCTTGAATCCAAAAGTTAACTCAAGCAACAGCATTGCAAAGTGTGAACTACCAGATATGTGTCATTCACATCAGTGAATACTGCTAAGTCATTAATTTAAGAGGGGTAACGTCGGGCTGGCCCTTTAGGTATATTCTATATGAGGGAACAAATATCATAAAGAGATTCCAACTGGATATCTCTTTAAAGGACGAGAAGAAGCTTGTTCTCCTTCTTGTTTAAACACTATGTTTCTCATTAAAGTTTCAGCCACCACCTCCCTTGCAAAAGAAAGATATTCTCTTCTCCCACTGCTGGCCGTGCGGTGGTATCATGTGAGGAGCCCCTGACTACATCCTCAGCTCCCTGTGAGACTGCCTTCCTGCACTCTCAGCTGATGCTGGCAGTAACTATTACTTGTCTTGCCTTGCTCAGGGACTTTTCAGTAGGGTTGCTGCTTGTTTTCTGTTTCTGAAAGTGAATAGCTTGTCTTGCATGCCCAGGAGGCAGAGAAAGGAAATTACTAAAGAAAGCAAAAATTGACTGGAAATTATGTAGAAGCTGGTGAGGAAGAACAGAAAAGGCTGGGAGAGTAGAAAGTTCAATTCCAGTCAAGATCAAGAAGAAAGAGTAAAATAGGCCTAGGTGGAGTAGTACTAAGAAAGAGAGAATGGAAAAGTAAAAAGAAACACAAAGACCTGGGAACAAAATGGAAGAAAAAGAAGGCAGAATGGTCAACTTTAGAAACAGACTGAGAAATGGAAATTACTGAAAAAAGTGAGACTACGAGCACACAGAACCTGGACCATAGGTGTCTGGAGTGAAAGACGAGAAGCAGGGCAGATGAAGTAAACAAAGGGGAAATTGTAAAAAAAAAAAAAGAAAAAAAGAAAAAAAAAGGTATTGGTAACATATCTTTAACAGTACCATAGGAGAAAGCATGGACCTGCATGACTCCTCTGCACAGATCCTGTCCAGCTCAGCTAGAAAGGAATTCATCTCATCTTGGGAATCCCAATAAAACACACCCTTGACACAGGATTTTCACCCTTTGAATCTCATGGCTTCTTATGGCTCTATCTTATGCCCACCTTTCTCTCTCATTATGTAATCTATATCTGGATATACCCGTGTATATACACACATTATGCTGCTCAGCCTGAGTTGCCTAATGAAGGTACCAACATAGCTACAAAACCACCCTGCTGTGGTAATTTCAGCTGTTATATCCTAGTAATGCATTCATTTTGTTGATTGGTTTTCTCTGCAAGTTTATGCTAAAGCACAAACTTTCCCTATTTAAGACATTAGAAGCCGGAAAATTACTGAGTGAGAAAGAAATGTGTCATTTTTAAGTGCTTTGTTTTTCTTTAAAGTGTTCTTTTATTTAAATATGAGATCATTCAGAGCAAGTAAAATACATTTCCCTGAGTCTTAATCACAGGCAGTGCTGCAATTTCAGATTCTTGTGTATTACTTTAAATATCATCTTGGGAAGAAAGAAACAGTAAAGATTATGAAAGTGTTTTATGTAACTCAGAAAGTAGTAGGAGAAAAAGTTCTGTGTTTTAAAAGAAAGGTAACAAAAGAACAGACTGCCAAATTAAGAGCTGACATTTTGTGCAGAGAAAAATCTTTTACTCATATTTTTCTTTTAATTCTTTGGAGATAGGTTGGAACCAGGCTATGCTGCCCAATAAGATGTCTTAATCAAATGAGATAATAATGATTTTGTCTTATCTCTCTTGAATAAAATTCCAAATGAAGCCTGAGGAAAGGATTAGAAGTGCATTATACAGCTGAAGTGGTTAAAGGGCAAGAATTATTCAGAACTACATGGAGTAAGTGTTGATCTAGCCCAATTCCGTAACACAAGAATTAAGTCAGAGATGCAGTGGTCTGCTCTATATAAAAGATTGGTTAGGTCATTACACTAGCTCCTGCTCCTTTGTAGTGTATTAGGCTTATTACTTATCTTGACCTTCCTGGATATTTTTTCGAACTGATGTTAAAGCATCAGATACTATCACTTAGCTTGGCTTCAGTATTTCTTGATAACTGCTCTGTTGCATCTCAAGATATTACAAAAGCAGTCACAAGGCTGTCCTAGCTGTGCTTGGGGAACAATGGTGGCAAACTTCTCTGACAGCACCTGTAAAATTTTTAGGACCTTTCCTCCAGGAGAAGAGTTTTAGCTGGAGATAGCACTTTTAGTTAGACTGACTAGGAAAAAGCTGTTGCTAGAAAAAAGGCAAAGTTCTTGAAGAACTGTATGGCTGAAAAGTTCTTTATTTTTTCTCAATAATCTAATTGAGCCAATAAAAGCTACAAACTTCACCTAAAAACTATGTCCTTCTTATGTGTATGCCACCAAAGTCCATTTATGATTACACAGAAAAATAGTGGTTGGACTTGATGATCTTAAAGGTCTCTTCCAACCTTGTTGATTCCGTGATTCATTAGGTCATTACTACATACTATTGCAAAAATCTAGTGTACAGCTATAACAATGCACATTTTTTTTCTGAGTGTCTCTCCTTTACACTCTTCTTTCAAAGGATGAGAAACTAAATCACTCTTAATTTCCTGGTCATTGAAAGGAAGACATTACTTTACAGAGAAAGCTATTTTTTCTCTTAGAAATAATTCACAATAGAAAAATTACTGAGTCATCATTAAGATAGAACTATAGGAAAAAGCATGATATTTTGAATTTGAGGCCATATGAGTAGGTTAAATATAGGTTAAATATATTTATTTCCAGTTTTAAGGAGTCATATTCTGTATGTGTTCGTTATTTCCTGTAATTTTTTAACCCATTGGTCAATTATAGTCAAGTTTGGCAGAAAGGAGGCATCTCACTGATACTAAGTTCTCACAGGTTTTATGACAGCAGGCAATCAGGAGGACTAGGATTAGTATCCCACTGAGGGAATGACTACATCATTATCTAACAACTTGTTAAATGCCAGAAAATCTACATGTGGCAACGGGATGCAATATTCTTCATTTCTGGTGCACCTGAAATTGTTCAAATTGCTTTGACACATTTTTTTAATCATCTACACAGAGTGTACGACTTAAAAATAAATTTGCTCAGAGGCCTTCCAGGTAAGTAATACCAACTATGTACATTTTTTCTGTTTGAATGGGATTGCCACAATTTTCCATTTTTCAATTACACTGACCAATTTTAACATAGTGACTCTGCTTAAATTTTACTTACAAATATGGTAACATTTTGATACCTTTATTTATGTCTAGAGCTGTGTCAAGCAACACTATTTTTTCATCAGGACTTGATATTTTGTTATTCTGTTAACACAGATGGATACTGCGTGTGTGTGTGTGTTTGAGAAAATGTCCATGTCTAGCCCCTATATTTTAAAGCCCCAAAATGCTCTGATCTGAGGTAGCCTACATATCTCATCGACAGATAGAGCACAAAACCTAGAAAGCCCCCCTGATCTCTAAGGCAAAGACAGTCCATGGGATCTCAGTTGCCTTGAAAACCAGTGGCCAGTCTGTCTATTTACATTTTCAAAGCCTTCAGATCCCCAAGACCTCCAGTATACCTGCATACAGGTTATCCACATGCAGAAAATTTGTCAGCCAGCTGTGCAATTAAGCTTAGTCAGACAAAATGAAGGAAGGAAGAAATAAATAGGCTTTCTAGCCAAATGATGAATGAAATTCTCTGCTTGGATTCTACCAGGACTGACAGGACTGAGTCAAAGCAGGTGGTTTTTTCTATCTCGCTCTGTTCAATTCAGATTAAGATAAGTCATCCTGAAAAAGAGCATATGGTAGCTAGTATTGCTGTCTTCTAAGAGAAAGCAATCTTTTTTATGGATTTTCAATCAGAAGAGATATATATTTGACCAATTATATTTTCTTGGCTTTGTTGATGAAATGTTGGCCTTCTGCATACTCTTCTGTCATTCCCTTCTTGATAAGATTTTTTTATCCAACTCCTTATATGCATTTTTTATGCTTCAGTATCATTATTGCATTAAATGCAAATACAGACAGGATAATCCTTTTGAGGTGGTATGGTTCAACCAAACCTTCAATACAGTCAGTCTGATGAGGGAGATCCATCTTTTTCCCAGCTTGTTAATTGATTTAATGGAGCTGAAGGGAGTGCAGTTCTGTGCATCTCAAGCTTCTCTTTGGATCTTCCATTATATTTCGAAGATTAAAAAAGCAGAAGAAATAAAAAAGACAGTATCTATCCACCCTTTCATTCACCCAACTCTCTATTCAGTCTTTAACTATTTTTAAAAGGAATTTAGCTTTCATCAATGTTCTGAAATTTTCTATGCTGCTTAAGTTTTGTTTCCAGCTGGAAAAAGATGAGAGACTTTAAAATGGGAATAGTGATACAGGCAGTGTTTTAAGGCAGTCTGTAATTGAGAGATAGCCAGTCTATTTTCAAAAGCCTGAGAAGGCCTGGTAATCCAGATAAGTACTAAAAGTTTGGACCAGTTGACCAATCTCTACTGCTTGAAAGTTTGTTCTTCTGAACCCTTCTGCTGAACAAATTTCCTGAATACTCAGCAAGAAACACCCATAATTCATTACAGGAGGTAATATGGAATTAGTGTTGTACAATAACAGCACTTGCTGTAGAGAGTGTTCCTTTATATTAACTGAATAAATAAACTGCAATTTGCAAAAGTATTTAACAATCACAATTTCAATTTTCTGCCCCTGAGTAACCAAATCTCTTCATTCCCATTTGTGTGTGTACACATTGCAGTGTTATACTCACTAAACTATATATTATTTACTAAACAATATCTTGGGCAGTGAGCAATTAAGACCGAGATCTTCATTAAATAGGCATTTTAAATATTGAAGTTGCCTCCTTATGCCAACGAGACTACAGATTTATACATGTATTTTCAAACTGTAGCAGAAAGGTGAAGCCTAAGAGAGGTGAAATTGAAAAATACTATTGGTATCCAAATCCTATTGGTATCCATATCAGAATTTTGTTAGTACATGGAAGAGTGGCATGAATTAGTCATCATGCTTGCTGGACAACGAACGAAGCACACTTCATGTTTTCTAATACAGTGATTAAGAAATAGGAGAAAGTTGGTTTTGCTAATAATCACAAAACTTTGTCTAGTTTGCTTGCTCACAGGTTAATAGCTACCGTAGCAGTGCTTTTCCACAGTCTTTGAAGCTTGCAGTTATCCCCTCTAGCTGGTAATCTGCTGGTCCTGGAAACCATATTCATTATTGTGCATTTGTACTGAAACTCCAGTACACCAACACACTTGCCAACACCAATCAGTCTGTGGTTGACCTTGTATGTGATCTGTTGGCCGCTACTATTTTTTAATACTGCATACTTCAAAAAACCCTGTTCAGTTGCTACTTACAGCTTTGGTGAATGAAAAGTACCTCTTATATTCACAAAAGTCAGTGAGATTTCACCTGATTGCTGCAATGACCCAACTGCCAGAAGAAAAAGGGGTTTGTTTTAGAATAATACTGGAAAGAGAGCTGATGCCTGATTCACCTGATGGTGAGGAGGAGTAATTGCACATGAGTGAAAGAAGAACAGGAGACAGGGAGTTTCACAAGGGCAGCCTGAGTTACATCTCTGTGAATTATTAGGTTAAATATATTGATTGGGGTGCAGTCAGAAGACAGAGCAGCATGAGAAGCCTGAACAGTTTCTCTCCCTGAGGATAGGGAAGGCCATGAAAAGAATATGTTGTGGATGAAAGCTGGGAGGAAAAAAATCTGTTTGAAGCTATTAGAGGGCTGACTGGGGGCTAAAACAAAGTACTGAAGCAAAAAACTAGGTGGCAGGAAAAAATAAATATGCCTTAGAAAAAATGGAAAGCTATGGCTTGGATATAAAATTTTGTGTC
>NW_008680849.1:26768-28990 GCF_000695815.1 Acanthisitta chloris
AACAGACAAAGAATTCCTTTTGACATCCCAACACTCCTTCTCTGTCCTCTCCTCCTCTCTTCAGTGCCCTGTGTACTACAACCCAAACGGCAAAAACAACTGAGTCAGCAAGAAGGAAGTTGTCAAGGGAATGTGCTTTATCTACACCCTATGTGGATTGTTTGGCTCACACACTAGTAACAACAACCAGGAAAACATTTAAAAATCAGTGGTGATTTGTTCACTGAGTTATTTCACAAGCTCTTAAAGAGTTCTGGATGAGAAATACTGTTATCTTGTTAATTGCTAGGTTAACACTTACTCTTCCTATTATGAATTAAAAGCCCATGGGTTCAGTGTCTCTCTACAAATTTATTAAGTGACTTAAATTAATCTTACTGATTATACTGGATAAATCCCAGTTAGCTGAGCTTGAAATATCCACACCAAAATTATGTTTAGTGTTTTAAGTACATTTCAGTTTGCATCTAATTTGATTTGTAGTTACAAATTCAATGAAGGCCTACTCCATATCATATGTGAGAAACATCAAACTCCTAAATTTACCTAACACACAAAATTTAAACATTGCTACACTATGTATAGTCTGCGTCTTAACACCATGAAAAAACTTTTGTCAACAATTAAATTTATTTATATTTCTGAGACAAATGTGTGACAGGATCCTGAATGCCTGTGTGTGTATGTGCTAGAATATTTACAATGCCAGCTATAGATGTACACATCTATATATAACAGAAGGATATAAAAAGAAAGATAAGGAGGATGCACAATCCCTTTCTAATTCTGAATCAGCCTTCGTCACTGCTTTGCAATGTGAACTGGGACAAGCTAATTGCGAAACCGTTCGAATTCGCCTTCTAAAAGAAACTACTGACAAGGGTGCTGGAGTGGGATCAGGTGCAAGGGCTTAGTAATGTTATGTTGTGAGTAGCAACTTGCAACACAGGTGTAAGGAGCTTATGACCTACATTCAGGCCACTGCACCAGTGCAAGCATACAGAAGTAAAAAATTACCAAAAGCTCTGATTCTAGAGCCCTGTTTTACAGTGAAACATAAGGATGATGCTCAGTTGTAAGGGTGAGAATGGAGTGCTGGCTCCAGAAAAGATATCATCGGATCATAAAAATGAAGATGAAGTTTCTGGGAATAACTCAGTAGAGTGTCAGCCAGACAGCCCTCAAGACAGAATTTGCTTGAGAGTACCACTTCGGCCAATATTGGTAGCTGTAGGCAAAAGAGATGAATAATGGCACGGGAGGTGTAAAGAGTGGAAGAAATTCTGAAAAGTGCAAATGGTGACAGCAAACCCAGCCTCAATAGTAGATCATGTTGAGGACAGAGAAGGCAAACTGGCAGGAATAGACTAGTCAATGTGTATTAGTAATAACAGCTAGAGTAAAAGTAATGCATCAGACTTTAAACATCCAGTAGGCAGACACACTAAATAATGCCATGGTATGAGAGTAACAAAGAGTCACATTACCACTAGGAGCCAAATAATGGTCAAGACTCGACAGATCAAGGACGCACATGACAACCTCAGCATTTGTACATCCTGAAAAGTTTTTTTCTGTGGTGCATGGAGAGGAAGCAGATATGTAAATAATAAACCAGAAACCGGGGGAGATACCTATAGCCTTCTGCCATCTACCAATGCTCTATTTGCTCTCTGCATGCAATCACTGAGGCCTTAAATGCTTGCGCTTGTGTTTTCCCTCCAGGACTAGACATGCACTAAAAACAAGGGGGGCCTAATGACAGCAAGGTACTCGGGAACTGCCATTAGCATCTGTGCATGAGACCAGGCAGCTACAGGATGCAGGTGCATAGGAAGTTCCACGTTCTTTACATCAGTTAAATATTCTTTTTCAAAACAATTTCAGTTCATCTGCTTTCCCAAAGTTTTAAATCTATTTAACTATTAATAGCATTTAAGTATAATTACATTACTCACTTCATGAATTAAACATCAGTTGAGGATTATTTCCATAAGAAATATGTTCCTATAATTTATTCAGAAAGATTTTCAAAGGATCTTAAGACTATATCTTAATCTCTACCTTTATGAATAAATGTATCTGTATTGATTTTTTATCATAGAAGAGCCCTTAAAACCCTTGCAGCTACAGTTCATTTTAAGGTAATACATTAAAAACATAGACTGGTGGCATAAGATACTTGGCAACAGTCGAAACAGAAAGACCTAATGCAATATATG
>NW_008680850.1:0-240 GCF_000695815.1 Acanthisitta chloris
GCCAGCCCCTCCCCAAACCCGGCCCCAACCCCTGTCCAAACCCGGCCCCAGACCCGGCTGAGACCCGAGCCCACCCTGGCCCCAACCCCTGCCTAAACTCGAGCCCACCTCTGCCCAAACCTGGCCCCAGACCCTGCCCAAACTCGGCCCCAACCCCTGCTCAGACCCGAGCCAACCCCTGTCCAGACCCGACCCCAGACCCTGCCCAAACTCGGCCCCAACCCCTGCTCAGACCCGAGC
>NW_008680851.1:0-369 GCF_000695815.1 Acanthisitta chloris
TATCCCAAAGGTTGGTGCTCCTTCCCCTGCGTTTTGGTGGGTTTTTTTCCCCAGCGGGAGGTCCCTGTGAGTCACTGCTGATGTAACGCTGAGCAGCACTCTGATTCACTGGAGTTCTGGGGTTTGTTCGTGTCTGTGTCCTGCAGATTTGGGCCCACTGAGTTTGTAAGAGTTGTAGCTCTCTGCCTGAATAAGCACTTGAATGATAAAATCTTGTATTATCCTCAAGGGGTTTACAGGCTCAAATAGAATCAGGGGATTTTAGGGGTTGGAGTGGACCTTACTGATCATCCAGCCCCAACCACCTGCCCTGGGCAGGGACACCTCCCACCAGAGCAGGCTGCTCAAGGCTCATCCAACCTGGCTGGG
>NW_008680851.1:379-2895 GCF_000695815.1 Acanthisitta chloris
GGAACACGGCCAGGGTGGGGCCAGCCACAGCCTCCCTGGGCAACCTGTGCCAGTGTCTCACCACCCTCACAGGGAGGAGTTCCTTCCCAATATCCCATCTATCCCTCCCCTCTGGCAGTGGGGAGACATTCCCCCTTGTTCTGTCACTCCAGGCCCTTGTCCAAAGTCCCTCTGCAGCTTTCTTGGAGCCCTTTTGGGCACTGGAAGGGGCTCTAAGGTCTCCCTGAAGCTTCTCTTCTCCAGACTGATGCACACACATCTGATTCCAACCCCCTGCCATGGGCAGGGACACCTCCCACCAGCCCAGGTTGATCCAAACCCCATCCAACCTGGCCTGGAACACTCCTAGGGATGGAGCAGCCACAGCTTCTCTGGGCAACCTGTGCCAGTGCCTCAGCACTGTCACGGGGAGGAATTCCTTCCTAATATCTAACCTGAATTTGTGCCCATTGCTCCTTGTCCTTTCACTGCAACTCGCAACAAAGAGTCCCTCTGCAGCTTCCCTGGAGCCCCTTCAGATACTGGGAGGCTGCTGTAGACTTTGGAGACTGTACTGGGATCTCTACTCATAGACACTTCTCTAGCTATGGTTTGATCAGAGATATCATTTAAAAGTGCTCAGGAAAGAAGTCTGACCACTCTGCCTCACCCCTCCAAAAAAAAAGGGGAAGGAAATAAATGGCTAATGAAATATTCCTATTAAAAATTCCTGTTAGGACTCTAAATGTTCCTGGATAATACTTAAGTAAACTAATCCAGAACTCACTGGGTCAAACTGCATTTTGGAGGACTCAGGTGTGGCTTTGGTTCATGACAGTCGATGTGTTATAATGACCTCCTGTATCTCTTGTAGCCTGTCCTCTTTCTCCTCATAGTTTATGATTTCATGCCATGCAGTTCTTAACCAGTGGATTGATTGCCAGAGTTGAGGATGATGTCTAATGTACTTTTTTATCTTCAGATAATAAGAGGAAAATGGATGAAACTGATGCATCATCAGCAGTGAAAGTGAAACGAGCAGTACAGAAGACTTCGGATTTAATAGTCCTGGGTCTTCCCTGGAAAACAACTGAACAAGACTTAAAGGAATATTTCAGTACCTTTGGAGAAGTTCTGATGGTGCAGGTAAAATCCTCTTGCAGCTCAAGTAAGGAGGGACATTGGGTAGGAGTGAGGCTCCTGAGAAAGCAAGGAGAAACAGATGAGTGTATAAACTTGGAGAGATCAGAGGTTTTGTCTCTTCCCAGGTTGTATTTTGTTCCGTGAGCTTTGCAGGTGTGTGTAGGTCCACATGGCCTGTTTGGGGTGGTAATTCATGCAGAGCAGCTTCAGGGGCACAGTGCTGTAAAGAGGTTTTTAATTTATGTTACCATTACTAATTGTTGAGAGATATGTTAAGGGATTGGGGATTGCTGTGATATGAATGTTTCTAGGACTGATAAACTCTCAAACGGATCTTTACTAAATTCATTCAGTACCAACTTCACACCAGCACTTACTTTTTTCTTGTTGGTTTTCCCCCCTTAGGTGAAGAAGGACATCAAAACAGGCCACTCCAAAGGCTTTGGGTTTGTTCGGTTTACGGACTACGAGACACAGGTGAAAGTCATGTCCCAGCGGCACATGATCGATGGAAGGTGGTGTGACTGTAAACTTCCCAACTCTAAGGTACTTCGGGATTTTACTGCAGCTTTTACTTTTGCCAAACACTTGACGTGCACCTCGTGAGCTGCTGTGGTAGGTGAGCAGCTACACAGGATGTGGCTTTCCTGAGAATGAACAGGACAAGCAAGGAAGGGAAACAGGGAGGAGGTGGGGGAGCAGGAAGTAAGTGAAGTGTTGGGAAAATAGCTGGTTATGGGAATGAAGTCCAGATGGAAATCTGAAAATAATGTGTTCAATGTCCAGCAGTACCTGCCTAACTCGTCTGCTGCATGAATAAGTGCAGAATAAAGCAGATGGAATAACTAACATGGGGAGGATCAGAGTGTGGCTTTGAGTTCAAAATGAACCTGAAGCTTCTGTTTCCTGTACGTATATGCAGTTACTACAAAAAAGGTGTTTGCAGTGGCCTTGTGACTGTCCCTGTGTATTGCTCCCACCCTCATTTTTCTCGTGGCTCTTTTCCACCTGTACCAAGGCTCAGGCATAGAACTTAGTTAAATCCCTAACCTAAAATCTCAAACCTTGCCCTGTCTGGAGTAAGAGGGACCTTCATGATGCTGTAACTTTTACTTAAATCCCTAAATTAAAATCTCAAACCTTGCCCTGTGTAGCATAAGAGGGACCTTCATGATGCTGTAACTCAGCTCTCAAGCAGAGTTGTGATGTTTTTCCTCCTCCAACCCTCTGCAGCAAAGTGCTGATGAACCTCTGCGCAGCAGGAAGGTGTTTGTGGGGCGCTGCACTGCAGACATGACAGCAGATGAACTCCAACAGTTCTTTTCCCAGTATGGGGAAGTGGTAGATGTCTTCATTCCTACACCCTTCCGAGCTTTTGCTTTTGTTACATTTGC
>NW_008680852.1:0-12092 GCF_000695815.1 Acanthisitta chloris
GTGGAAAACCCCGGGGATGGAGAGCATTCCCATTCCGGACAGCAGGAACACCACGCTGCACAGAGGTGCTGATAACCCCGAAAAACAGCGGCCACCGCCGCAGGGCGGTAATGCGGCTCTAAGTTGTTATTTGCCGTTTCCAGATTTTGTCAGGGGTGTTTTAACTGAACAAGAGAGCTGAAGAAAATGTTTAAAAATAAACAGTCGGCAATACAGGACTGCATAAGATCAGGAAAGCAGTGGGTGAGGTCTGTCCCAGTGGAGTCCTGCAGGGCAGGCTGCTCCAAGCTCTCCCTGCAGCACACTTGGCAGCCGGCTCTCAATTTAGCTTGAAGTGTTTGCTTTTAATCGCACATGTCCGCGTGCCGGGTGGATAACGTACAATGTGTCACACAAAACAAGAACAAGCCTCCCAGTTAATCAAATACCAACAAAACATCTCATGTCATATTAGTGATACTTGGATCAGAGCCGGGAGGAGTAAGTCTGAAAGCAAAGATCCGTCTGCTTTCCTCACTATCATCATTACTGTGCTACACTGAAGCTGCTAGAAACATGGACATCAAGAGATGACCTCCTGTACGCAATCACAAAAGAGGTTTTTAATGATGCCTGTGGCTGCACCTCTTCTCCTGGCTAAAACAATAAGGAATCCAGGCAAGCCCCACAGCATACATGGGACCCAAGGCCTGTCCTCATGCTCCATACAAGCTCACATTCATGATACAGGTTCTGCTTGGCCGGACAACTCATCCTTCAGTCTATGACTCATGAGAATGATGTTAATGTTCACTCACTGTGGTTACATCTCCCCATTTTTCCAGACAGAGGCACTGGCTCTCTGTGGGTGCTCCACTGCCTTTGTGCTGGAACTCAAACAGATACTGCCGTGTGGTGGGGCAAAACTGGTCACGTGCAACCAGGGCTGAATGAAGGAACATCTCTTTCAGCAGCTGTGTGGACACATGTTAAGCTCAAACCAACGACCAAACTGTCTTTCAGTTACAGCTGGGTTCATCTAATCACAATCACTTAAGTACCTGCAGATCTCACAGAAAACAGATTTCTTTACATAATGGAAAGGAGATTTTTCAGGCAAAATTGAAACTTAGTAAATCTGGGGGTTTTTTTCCTTTTTTTCAGCATAAAGATACAAGATCCATAGACTAGAAGAATTTACCCACTTCTTTGATCAATTAAGTCAAATATTTTGAGCAAAAAAACAACCCTCAAGATGCTAGGAACCAAATGATGCAATAACAGTAACAACAACATTCTCAAGCTATAAAAACACTAAACCAAACTTGCAGTCTCAATTTGCATTTCCCAGAGCGAGGCCTGACTTTAACATATTGTAATAACATTGTATTAAATCTTGGGAGTTTGTCCTTTGGCTTTTGCTGGGATGAGTGAGAGGTACCGGGCACTTTATACAATCACACTTTCCAGCACTAAACACATACAAACAGCTGGCCTAACCAAAAAGGATGACATCACGTAATTAACTAGAATTATTCCAATTTTGTATTCAAGAGATACAGGAAGTTTCTACGGGAAAATAAACTAATATAAAATCCGGAACACACCACCACAGACAAATCTCCAGAGAAGTTAGGGGCTGAGGGGGGCAGAAGAAGTAAACAACAGTGTTGGCTTTGAACACTTGCACAGAACAGAACCTTTATTATACCGTTACAGTAAAATTTAATTTCCAAAAAGGTAAAAACAGTAGAGGTCAACAACATTATCAGTTTCTTAGAATCTTAAATGGATGAACAGGTATTTCAGTGAATGGCTCACTTACTCCAAAGATGATGCTTCAGCTCTAGAAAATAGAATTAGTTATAGTTCAAGACTATAAATCTGTTCTTTCGACCGTAACAATATTCCAATACATTCTTTTAACAATCCCATAGCTAAGACCCTCTCACAATTCACAGAAATGTCACAGCAACATTTCTAGCATTATTTGCAAAATGGATGCAATATTCTATATGAAGAATACTTATTTCTTTTTGGATACTATATAGAAAAAACACATTAAGTTTTCAGAATATAAAATATATAAAGCCACATGAACTTTTTGCAGCAGGTATATCGCACTGAATATTACATATTTTGGGTAAAAACTGAAACCAGCAGTATGTTGGTGGTACAGAGAGGGCATACCAAAGACCCACCTACAAGAAGGGTCAAAAGGAGGATCCAGGGCCTGTAAGTCTAACTTTGGTTCTGGGCAAGGTTATGGAGGAGATCAGCCTGTGTGCCATGACATGGCACATGCAGAGCAACCAGGGGATCAAGTCCAACCAACATGGATTTATGAATGGAATGTCCTGCTTGACCAACCTGATCTCCTTCTATGACAAACTGACCCACTTAGTGGGTGAAGGGAAGGCCGTGGATGTGAACTATATGGATTTCAGTAAGGCATTTGACAGTCTCCCACAGCAAACTTCTAGGAAAAACTGGCTGCTCATGGCTTGGATGGGTGGACTCCTTGATGGGTAAAAAACTTGCTGGATGGCTGGGCCCAGAGAGTTGTGGTCAATAGAACTAAATCCCCTTGGTCTCTAGTGGTGCTCCCCAGAGCTCACTATTGGGACCAGTTCTATTTAACATCTTTATTGATGATCTGGACATGGGGACTGAGCGCACTCTCAGCAAATTTGTAGACAACACAAAGTTGGGTGAGCGTGTCTATCTGCCTGAGGGCAGGAAAGCTCTACAGAGAGACCTGGACCATCTTGATCAGTAGGCTGAGGACAACTGCATGAGGTTCAGTAAGGCTCAGTGCTGGGTCCTGCACTTGGGACATAACAACCTCCTGCAGTGCTACAGGCTGGGGGAGGAGTGGCTTGAGTGTTGTTCCTCAGACAGGGACTTGGCAGTGTGCTGGTGGACAGCTGGCTCAATATGAGCCAACAGTGTGCACAGGTGGCCAAGAGGGCCAATGGCATCTTGGCCTGTATCAAGAATAGTGTGGCCAGCAGGACTAGGGCAGTGATCATCCCCCTGTACTCAGCACTGGTGAGGCCACACCTTGAGTACTGTGCTCTGTTTTGGGCCCATCACTTAAAAAAGGGCATTGAGGCACTGGAGTGAGTCCAGCGAAGGGCGACGAGACTCCTAGAAGGCCTAGAAAATATGTCATACGAGGAATGGCAGAGGGAATTGGGCCTGTTTAGCCTTGAGAAGAGGCTCAGGAGTGACCTCATTGCTCACTACAACTACCTGAAATGAGGTTGTAGAGAGGCTGGGGATGGTCTCTTCTGCCACGCGTGCAAGGAGAGGACTAGAGGGAATGGTCATAAGATGAGACAGGGGAGATTCAGATTAGACCTTTGGAAAAATTTTTTCACTGTTAGGGTGGTCAGGCACTGGAACAGGTTGCACAGGGATATGGTAGGGTCACCATCCCTGGAAGCATTTAAGAGGCATCTGGATCTGGCACTGGAGAATATGGTTTAGGAGTTACAGCAGTAATAGGCTAATGGTTGGACTCTATGATCTTACAGGTCACCTCCAACCTTGAGCATTCTATGATAAAACGCAGCCTTAGCTAAATTCTTTCTAACCATGCAAATGTCACATGGATAGAAAGAGGACAGATCTTCCACATAATACACCAAAGAAATGTATTACAATAGCTTGATAATACTACATATTAATAAGGAACATGCATTGGTCTTCACTGTGTTCAGAAAATAACATAGAATTATGCACATATACTAGTGCAACATCATTCTCCATAAAAATGACTCTGGAATTCTACCCAGTTTCAACGTAGGTGAAGATTTTCTTGTACAATACTATCTTAGTGGGCAAGAAATCTGACAGAAATCCCCTCACTTTACAGCTCATCCTTAAGTTCATAAACAACTTTGAAAAAAACCTACTCTTCAGAATAAGATTGTGATCAAAAATGATCATTCCAGGAGAGGCCACATTGATGCAATTGTGCAATTATACTGGTAATCAAAGTAGTGGCTCAAATTGTTCACAGACAGCTCGAAATCAAGGCAGGCAACCAGGCTGAGACTACAGATGTTTATGAAATGCTAACTGGGCATTTCACTCAGTTCTGAGGCAGAATTAACAGCCTCATGTACCAACCTTATGATTTAATTGCCTGCTATAATACTCCGACAGTTTAGCAGTTCAAGAGATCATCATTGTTAACACACTGATATATCAGATTCAATTTCACTCCTGACCTGGATTTACTGCATTGCTCATTCTTATTTAGTACTTCAGACTGTAGCTGTAAGTAAGTGAGAGTTGCTTGACTCTTTTTTTAATCCATTACAAACAAATAAGAACCTCTTCCTTTTTCAGCTTTCAAACAGGACTGATAACTACAAGTTAAAAAGATTTATCACGTTGGTTTTGGCTGGGGTCGAGTTACTTTTCTTCACAGTGGCTAGTATGGGGCTGTGTTTTGAATCTGTGCTGAACAGAGTGATGATAACATAGGGATATTTTAATTATTGCTGAGCAGATAGAGGCAAGGCTTTTTCTGCTTTTCATACTGCCTCACTGGTGAGGAGGCTGGGGGATCCATGGGAAACTGGGAGGAGACACAGCTGGGACATCTGACCCAAACTGACCAAAGGGATAGCAAGGCTTTCTTTTCATACTGCCTCACTGGTGAGGAGGCTGGGGGATCCATGGGAAACTGGGAGGAGACACAGCTGGGACATCTGACCCAAACTGACCAAAGGGATATTCCACACCATACTACATCATCCTCAATATATAAAGCAGGAGGAAGAAGGAGGAAGCGGGGGGCCACATTTGGAGTGATGGGGTTTGTCTTTCCAAGTAACCATTACACATGATGGTCACTGGTGAGGAGGCTGGGGGATCCATGGGAAACTGGGAGGAGACACAGCTGGGACATCTGACCCAAACTGACCAAAGGGATATTCCACACCATACTACATCATCCTCAATATATAAAGCAGGAGGAAGAAGGAGGAAGCGGGGGGCCACATTTGGAGTGATGGGGTTTGTCTTTCCAAGTAACCATTACACATGATGGGGCCCTGCTTTCCTGGAGATAGCTGAACACCTGCCTGCCCGTGGGAAGCAGTGAATTAATTCCTTGTTTTACCTGGCTTTCATGCACAGTTTTTGCTTTCCCTATTAAACTGTCTTTATTTCAACCCACAAGTTTTCTAGCTTTGATCCTTAATTTTCTCCCCGATCCCACCGGTGAGGGAGTGAGTGAGCAGCTGTGTGTTACTTGATTGCTGGCTGGGGCTAAACTACAACATTTACTTACAAACAATTGTCTTCACCTTTACATGAATGTTTTTGCCCCCCAAAATGAAAAATACATTGTAAAAGATAATACAGTCAAAAGTCTTTTACACTCATAATTTCATACATCTCTAGTATAAAAACAGTGACAAACATCTGCTACTTCAGCTGGGTAATAAGATATGCAATGCAAACTCCTTTTGCTGGAATAAAACACATTCACTAGTAATTGATCGAGATGTATCTTCTGACAGAGGCTTCCCACTGGCCTTCCACACTGAAATATCTTATATTTGGATGATACACTTTACTTACAGTTACTGTGCCAAGGCAAATGGTAAAACTATTCTTGCCCCATCCTACATGCAAAGGCCTCAGGGAAAACCAGATGGTTACTGACTCACTTCAAAACTATTGTATTAACAAGATCCACTGATAAGAGGTTTCCCACACTTAAGTTACAAGAATCTTTCTTCTGGAATCCGCCAGGCACTTGGAGGCTATTTATGCTGCCATTAACAGCATATGCTGCGCACACATACAACACTTAGTGACAGAATGATTTGCAGGGCATGGAGTAGGCTAGAGAAAAGGGATGCTGAGCTGTCAAAGTAACTTCTCATTAAATCATATGAAAATAGTGAAGAGGAAAGAATAGAGCACAGGGAGAAGTGGAATAAAACCAATTTAAAAAGCTTTCACGCTGTTTCTAGGAGACCATGTAACATAGCTGCTGAATGGAAGATGCCTGTTGACAGCAAAAAGCATACAGCAACAGTAATACAGACCGGCAGGGGGCTGAAAGAGGAAAAAGGGGGTACACACAGGCACTGGTTATTGTTTGCATTCCAGATTGTCAATTTCCCCCAGAGAACTAAATTAAATAAAGCATGAGGAATCCAATATAGCCAATGGAGATCTTAAATGAAGAAGAACCTCAGCTTTACTAAAACAATGATGATAGTAAGTTTAACAGAAACAACATTAGAACTTTGATAGATGTGAAGTGTTTTACAGCTTTACCAGAAACAGAATGGTAGACTTCACGCACAAGACTGAGCTGACACTACAGGTCATTTCTTTTGCAGAAATAAGAACTGGCTTGGCCAACTAAAGAATATGGGTGCAAGGAATCTGTGCCTTAGAGACAGATGATACTAAAACGTTGCTCTTCAGCTTCAGGACATCTACAGAAGTAGCTCAGGAAATGTTTTTACAGATGAAAGGACAAGCCAGGTATCTAAAGCTCCAGCTCCAAAGAACAGGCAGCCTCACTGCTAATTTCTTTTTCCTGATTTTTAAGAAACCTTACTTTCTATTTGAAGTTATCTGACAAGTCCAATCACCTTTGTGAGGACTCAAAAAAAAAAAAAAAAAAAAAAAGCCTGAACCGTTATATATCGAGCAAAGTTTTGTATTATTTATACATTATGATCACATTATCTGTTTAAATTTTCAATAATCTTCCATCTCTAAATGCTTATAAAGTTACAATTTGCTTTTTCACCATCCTTGTTTACAAATAAGAACAGTAACTTCCATTTCACACACAGAATATTATGGCTAAAGGAAGGCCAAACTACTTGACCAGAGACATAGAATAAGTCAACACAGTAAAGCTAGGAATCACAGAGCATCCTGAGTTGCAAGGGAGCCACAAGGATCCAACTCCTGGCTCAGCACAGGACATCCCCAAGTATCACACCATGTGCCTGAGAGCATTGTCCAAATGCTTCTTGAACTC
The DNA here is from genome assembly GCF_000695815.1 of Acanthisitta chloris. NCBI lineage: Eukaryota > Metazoa > Chordata > Aves > Passeriformes > Acanthisittidae > Acanthisitta > Acanthisitta chloris. The sequence continues at coordinate 7,010 of NW_008680852.1, forward strand.
TGGCAGACTTGGTGCTGTGACAAGTTCCCTGAGGAGTCTGTTCCAGTGCCTGACCACTCTTTGGGTGAAGGACCTTTTCCTAAAGTCTAACATAAAACTGCCCTGACCTGGCTTCATACCATTCCCTTGGGTTCTGTCACTGGTCACCAGAGAGAAGGGATCAGCCTCTGCCCCTGCACTTCCCCTTGGGAGGAAGCTGTAGACTGCGATGAGGTCTCCCCCTCAGTCTCCTCTTCTCCAGGCTGAGCAAACTAAGTGACAACAGCTGCTTCCTGTGTTGGTTTGGGCTGAAGTAGAGTTAACTTTCTTCACAGTGGCTAGTATGGGGCTATGTTTGGGATTTGTGCTGAACACAGGGTTGATAATGCAGAGATGTTTTTATTATTGCTGAGCAGAGCTTACATAGAGCTAAGGTCTTTATTGCGTCCCATACTGCCATGCTGGCAAGGAAGTTGGGGGTGCATGGGAGCTTGGGAGGAGACACAGCTGGGACAGGTGACCCAAACTGACCAAAGGGATATCCCATACCATAGGACATCATGCTCAGTATATAAGATGAGAGGAAGAAGGAGGAAGGAGGGACATCTGGAGTGCTGGTGTTTGTCTTCCCAAGGAACTGTTACGTGTGATGGGCCCTGCTCTCCTGGGGATGGCTGAACACCTCCTGTCTGTGGGACGCAGTGAATTAATTCCTTGCTTTGCTTTGCTTGTGTGTGCAGCTTTTGCTTTCTCTATTAAACCGTCTTTATCTCAACCCATGAGCTTTTCTAGCTTTTACCCTTTGGATTTTTCTTCTCCATCCCATTGGTGTGGGAGTATGTGAGCGGCTGCGTGATTCTTGGCTGCTGGCTGGGGTTAAACCACGACACTTCCCCTCTAGGCCCTCCACCATCTTTGTAGCCCTCCTTTGGATGCTAATAGCTTTGTATCTTTTTTTAATTGAGGTGCCCAAAATTACATTCAGGACTCAAGGTGATGCCACACCAGCACACAACACCTCCCTTGACTGGCTAGCAATGCTGTGCCTAAGGACAGCGTTGGCCCTCCTGGCTGCCAGGATGTACTGCTAGAATAGATTATAGCTGTCCCAGTTCCCAGTCTTTTGCTTTAGTTACATGACAACAGAACTGCAGAGGGGAATCCAGGCTGAGAACATTGCCAACTGGCCATTAGACAAAAAAGGCAGAACATTTAAAGAGGTCCCCTGTAGAAGGGGACTGGTTTTGACTGTTAGACATCATGAGGAACACACTGGAGAGAGTGATTTGACTTGGGAAAGCAGAACGGGGATTAGCTGATAACATAGTTTTGCACTACCAGCTGCACAGAACTTCAAGATATTAGTGTGGTAGACTACACACACACACACACACTTATGTAAGCATGTAGTAGGTGACACCAAGTGCCACAGGCTACTTCAATAAAGTTACTTTATTCCAGAAAAAGCAACAATATTCAGTATAGAGCTCAATACACACTTCTGGGGAAGTAATTAAAACCAGCAGTGAGGAGAAAGACTCATCATGAGTCAGCAGTGTGCGCTAGCAGCCCAGAAAGCCAATTGAGTCCTGGACTCCACCAAAATGAGTGTGACTAGCAGGTCAAAAGAGGTGATTCTTCCCCTCTACTCTGCTCTTGTGAGACCCCACCTGGAATACTGTGTGCAATTCTGGTGTCCTCAACGTAAGAAGGACATGGAAATGTTTGAGCAAGACCAGAAGAGGCCATGAAGTTGGTAAGAGGACTGGAGCACCTCCCCTACGAGGACAGGCTGAGGAAGTTGGGGCTGTTCAGCCTGGAGAAGAGAAGACTGTGTGGAGACCTCATAGCAACTTTTCCATATCTGAAGGGGCTACAAGGGAGCCAGAGAGGGACTCTTTGCTAGGAACTGCAATGACAGGACAAGGGGTAATGGATTAAAACTGAAGGAGGGGAAGTTTAGGTTAGATATTAGAAAGAGATTTTTTACTGTAAGGGTGATGAGACATTGGAACAGGTTACCCAGGGACACAGTAGCTGCCCCGACCCTGGCAGTGTTCAAGACCAGGCTGGATGAGGCTTTGAGCAACCTGGTCTAGTGAGGAGGTGTCCCTGCCCATGGCAGGGGGTTGGGACTAGTTGGTCTGCAAGGTCCATTCCAACCCTTAAATTCAATGATTGTATCATTCTATGAATACTAAAAGGAAATAGAATTCCTACTACCTACAACATTTTCCAAGGTCATTTCTTTGAGGTCACTTGGATGTAGGCAGTTTGGAGACAAACATACTAAACACTGCTCGCAACAAGAAGATGCAAAACAAAGCTCAGATCAAGTTTGCAGCGTTTGAATCTTGGTATGGCAATTACTGCAGGAGACATTTGACTAAACAATAAAACTTCACCTCTAATGCAAACTGTCCTCTGTAAGTAATACTCTAAGCAAACTAATTGGCAAAGTGCCACCCACTCATCAAAACTGGATCTGTTTAAAGGAATACACCTTTTCAAAGTTAGCTGTATCATGGACTTGAACTGAAGGTCTAATCACAGATGAGATGTCCAAAAAAGCATGTTCTTCTGGCATCTACTGGTTTCAATAAATTGCCATGTTCTTACAAGAGAATACACCAACATGGAGTTACCAGTCCAATTAATTTCAGAAATTTCAAATGCATGGTAGTACCTCAATTGAAGTGCAACTGTACTTTTTTTCAGTTAGATCCGTACTGAAGATACATGTAGGCAAAATACTGCTATCAAAAGTCAATCCTGAATGAGCAATCTACAAAACTCCCAAATACTTTGGAGTTTCCCAGACTGCGGATAAGGAGTCCTAAAGCTTCCTACAGAAGCATGCACTACACTTTTATCCTGCAGAAGATATAAAACAGCAGAAAAGGCTATATGCCTCCATAGAGGCAGATTATAAGGCTCACACAAGATACTATGCTCCAAACTGGTGCAAATCATCTGATTTACAGTAACTATCTCTGTGTGCTCTTTACCCACAGCAAGTGTAAAACAATTTGAATTAAGAACACCACAGTTATTTGGAAAGCAAATTTCCCAAGATGTGTTATATACTGCAGAGCTGCTAAGACCCACTGCTTTTAATAAAGCTTTACTCTGCAACACCCAATCTGTCTGCAACAAAGAAGGAACAATTCTGCTAGGTCTGAAAACTGAGGAAGAAGCAGCAGACACAAGACTCAGGCTTATTGCCAAATCGATCATAGTAGGTTGGCTGATAAAAACTTAATGCTTAATACCTACAGATCACGGAAGAAAACACTGGTTTGTAAACTCTCAAGAAGGACCACCACTATTAACCAATGACATAGCTTTGCAACCAGACTACCATTTTGCACTTAACTTTAGTATACCCAGTACGACTGAGCAAACTAGGGCCAAAAGAAACTACAGCTATACCCCAGTGTCAACCAAGGATGTACTCCCAAAATGTGTAACTTTCAGCAGTTTGACAGAGTAAAGCTACTTTTCCCACAAAAATCAGTGTAATAAATGGAGGATATATGAGAAACTTAAGAAAGAGACTTTAAATACAAAGAGATAGTACATATGAAGCAGAGAATCACAGGATGGTTGAGAGGAAATTCTGAAGCTTCTCTGGTCCAACCCTCATACTCAAGCAGGGTCACTTACAACAAGTTACTGAAGACCATATTCAGACTACATATAAGGAAGAAATTTTTTATACAATGAGGGTGGCAAGACACTTTAACAGGTTGCCCAGAGATGCGGTGGATTCCCCAACCCTGGAAACATTCAAGGTCAGGTTGGATAGACCTATGAGCAACCTGGATTAATTGAAGATGTCCCTGCTCATTGCAGGATGTTGGACTAGATGACCTTTAAAGGTCCCTTCCAACACAAACTACTCCATGATTCTATGACTGTATATCCAGATGACTTTTGAGTATCTCCAAGGACTCCACAAACACTCCAAGCAACCCGTTCAAGTGCCTGATCACCCTCATAGTGAAAAATCATTCCCGTACGTTTAGTTGTGTTTCCATTGGTGTCATGTCCTCTCCCTGGGCACCACTGGAAAGAGTCTGTGTCAATCTTCTTTACACTCTCTCCTCTGATATTAGTACACATTGATTAAGATCCCCCAATCCTTCTCTTCTCCAGGCTGGACAGTCCTACCAGTCTCAGCCTTTCCTCATAGGAAAGATGCACCAGTCCCTTAATCATCATGCAAGATCAGGATTACTGATTCATCAAACAGAAGATATCAGGATCCAAGTCATCCAACAAAGGAGGTGCTAACATTTCATAACACAGCATGTTATAGAAGACTTAAATTACTGCATATTTCATTGCTATCACTTTCCTTAAGTAATTTAATGGAAAAGGACAGAAAAGAGTGATGATGATATCAAGTAACACTGCACTGGAACAAATGATTAGCAACAGAACCCTGAAGTTAAAGAAGTTAAAGAAGGAACAGATAGAACAAGAAGCTGTTGTACCTGGGAAGTAAATCGAGTTCTCTCACTGCAATCAGACTTCCATTGAACAGTCAAGATCACATAGAATCTACCTGAAAGTAGCTCAGTGCTCAAACATGTGGTAACACATATCAGCTGTGATGAACGTCTTGCAGAGAGGGAAGCATTTCATACCATTTAGAGCAGCCTCACCCCTCTGCAGAGCTCGCAGCCCTTTGCTGCTTGATGACAATAAGCCTGCCCTACACAACCTGTCTGTGAAGTGGTAATCACACACACACAGCCTGAGCAGCACTCCAAATGCTAATTGCTACCGCTCCCCCGGACCTGCCTTTAAAATGAGGAGAGAAAAAAAAAGTATGTTAACAGGATCGAAGACAAATGAAAGATGAAGGGGGAATAAATTAAAAAAAAAACAACCAGTGAATTCGGCAGATGGGTCACGATGCCAAGAGGTAAAGTATCACAGGGGATAAACAGCCTTTCCTGAGGCAGCGTGTGGAAAGCTTCCCTTGTAATATCACAAAGTAGCTTATGGGAGAGGAGTTAATAGGTTTAAATACTTTCTCCTGGTCGCTGGGATGTGCGCGGGAGCTGCCCACGGCCCGGGAGCTGCCTACAGCCGC
>NW_008680853.1:0-1398 GCF_000695815.1 Acanthisitta chloris
TCCTACAATAGAGCTAACAGAAAAACAGCTTTCATGTGACAGTTTAGTAAATTTTCTTCTGTTCCACATATCCTTGCCAGTGATCCCTCAAAAAAGAAAAGCTTTTGTTGATGAGATGCTGACTAGCGAAAGACTCATTTTAAGATATACCAAAATACAGATATGGTAACACAGACCTTGTGCTGATATCAAGCTTAGTGATTTGTCTTAAATTACTGTTTAAAAGTCATCTGAAATTCAGTAGTACTGAATTGCTAGTTTTCAGGATAAATGAATGTGGCACATCAAGTTAAATAGGTTGAAGTCTTCTTTTCACAAAGACCAAGCAACTGCTACGTAGATGCAAAACATGTCCTACCTATGAACCTGGTCTTGTTTAGCAGACCGTGCAGGAGCGAGAGCATCAATCTCGTCAAAGAAAATAATTGAAGGTTGCATCCGGGAGGCCTACAATGAAAACACAGAAATACTGACCTAAGGAAAACAGCACTATTTGAAAGAGAAAAGGCATAAAAAACATTATGGTTGGAAAGGCACCGGAACTAGATCTTTCAGACTAGCATCAGGAATCTGTAGTAATTGAGCTAACAGAGTAAAGTGGCATGAGTAACAGAAGACAACAGCCTATGTCACTTACCATTAACTTATTCCTTCAAGTGTGAAATTGTTTGCCAGCTATTTGGCAACCACAAGAACTGAGACAGGACTTGACTCACTTACAGGTTCTAGAAGCAACTAATTTTTCCCAATATATCTCAAGATTTCAAACCCTTAAAACTCTCACTGAAAAAGGAAGCGCTGTGTGCTGGTTTGAGCTGAAGTAGAGTTAACTTTCTTCATAGAGGCTAGTATGAGGCTATGTTTGGGTTTTGTGCAGAACACAGAGTTGGTAATGCAGAGATGTTTTTGTTATTGCTGAGCAGAGCTTACATAGAGTCAAGGCCTTTACCGCTTTCCGTACTGCCACGCTGGCAAGGAAGTTGGGAATGCATGGGAGATTGGGAGGAGGCACAGCTGGGACAGGTGACCCAAACTGACCAAAGGGATATTCCATACCATATGACATCATGCTCAGTATATAAGGTGGGAGGAAGAAGGAGGAAGGGGGGACATCTGGAGTGATGGCGTTTGTCTTCCCAAGGAACCATTACGTGTGATGGGCCCTGCTCTCCTGGAGATGGCTAAACACCTCCTGTCTTCAGGAAGCAGTGAATTAATTCCTTGTTTTGCTATGCTTGTGTGTGCAGCTTTTGCTTTCTCTATTAAACTGTCTTTATCTCAACCCATGAGTTTTTGTAGCTTTTACCCTTCTAATTTGCTCCCCCATCCCGTTGTTGGGGGAGTGAGTGAGAGGCTGATTAAACCACAACACGCTGACAATCCCATTTCAGAGGAAGG
>NW_008680854.1:0-321 GCF_000695815.1 Acanthisitta chloris
GGGTCGCGTCCCGGTGGAGGGGGAAAGGAGGGGACAGTGGCATCGTGTCATCTCTCAGGGGAAGGGGGCAAGGAGGGGACACCAGGGCCGTGTCACCCCCCGACAACAAGGGGGAAAGGAGGGGACACTGGCATCGTGTCACCTCCCGGGACAGGGGGAAAAGAGGGGACACTGGCACCCTGTCACCCCCAACAGTGGGGGGCAAGGAGAGGACATTGGCATCGTGTCACCTCCCGGGGGAAGGGGGCAAGGAGGGGACATTGGCATCGTGTCATCTCCCGGGGGAGGGGGAAAGGAGGGGGCACCAGCTCTACATCATCC
>NW_008680854.1:522-1564 GCF_000695815.1 Acanthisitta chloris
GGGAAGGGGAAAGGTAGGGACATTGGCATCGTGTCACCTCCTGGGGGAGGGGGGAAAGGAGGGGACACTGGCACAGTGTCACTCCTGACAACAAGGGGGAAAGGAGGGGACATTGGCATCGTGTCACCCCCAGCAGTGGGGGGACAAGGAGGGGACACCAGCGCTGTGTCATCCCCGGCAACAAGGGGGGAAGGAGGGGACACTGACACCGTGTCACCCCCCAACAACAAGGGAGAAAAGAGGGGACACTGGCACCGTGTCACCCCTGACAGTGGGAGGGCAAGGAGGGGACACTGACACCGTGTCACCCCCCAACAACAAGGGAGAAAAGAGGGGACACTGGCATCGTGTCACCGCTGACAGTAGGAGGGCAAGGAGGGCACACTGACACCGTGTCACCCCCCGACAACAAGGGGGAAAAGAGGGGACACTGGCACCGTGTCACCCCTGACAGTGGGAGGGCAAGGAGGGGACACTGACACCGTGTCACCCCCCGACAACAAGGGGGAAAAGAGGGGACACTGGCACCGTGTCACCGCCGGCAGTGGGTGGGCACTGCGGGCACTCCAGCGCCGTGTCCCCTCCTGGCACAAGGGACAGGGAGGTGCCAGGGTGTCTCTGTACCTTTCTCCAGGACGTAGAGGGTGACCTGGGAGGACTTGCCCACGATGTCTGGAGGGTTCTTGACGTCACAGGTGAAGGTGCCATTGTCGGTTGGCTCCAGGCTGTGGATGACGATGGAGCCATCCTTGCGCCGAGGGTTGCCCACCCACTCCATCCTCTCCTTGAAGCTGCCAACGTCATCGATGTAAGGCTGACCCTTGGCATAGTGGAAGATCTGGGGACAGTGACATCGAGGGCATGGTGGCACCAGGTGTGGCAGGGTGACACCTGCCCTAGCCTCAGTGAGGGTGATGTGGGGCATGGAGAGGTTGTGGTGGGAGGTCTCAACCTGGAGATGCCCATGGAGATGTCCTCATGGTGCCACCACAGCGTGGAGGGACGTGGTGGTACCCACAGGGAAGGGACTGTCCTGCTGGGC
>NW_008680855.1:0-7587 GCF_000695815.1 Acanthisitta chloris
TTCCAACCTGGTTGATACTATGATTCTGTGATTCTATCTGTTGCAGAATACTCAGAAATTTTCAGTCAAGCCAGTGACATTTCTGTGTTCAAAAGGCCCTATGAACAATTTTTTCCCCCCAAAGTATCTGACAGAAAGAAGTAATTTAATGGCTCTTCTGTGTGTGGAATGTGATAATATAGAGGAATTGTAAATCAACCACATAGCAAATTGACACTCTAACTTACAGAAGCATCACCAGCTTGGAGTTAACAGGAAGATGAACAAAAGTAAGTGCAATGTAAGTAGACAACACCAGGCCAATTTTAATGAGTTAATTACGCTGTCAGGCACTTGTAATTTACACTTGTTTGCCGAGGAAGGAATTAAACTATGCAAAGTCAGGCTAAATAGAAAGCACATTTAACCAGCTTGCTTGTTGCGGGACAATGCAGAAGATTTGTCAGTGTCCTTTCAGGGCTCAGCCAAGTAGAGAAGGAAAACTGAAGCCTTGCTTGTGGTGAATGTCAGCTACTGTGTTTTAATCCTGATACCCATCAAGATCTCAATCTTAAGGATTTCCTAACATCTAATTCTAAAAATTTTCAAATTTATATCTTTGGTCCCACATCCACATATCTTTTATACAGAAAAATCTAAGTTCATAGAAGCCGAAGATATCACACTGGGAGAAAATACTTTTGCAGCTTTCAAGGTCCCACTATTTAATTTCTGAAACAGTGACAGCAGTCTATGTCTTGGCAAAGAACTTTCCCTAAGGAATGGCAGCAGGAGTGACAGCTATGAACCAACTGCTTGCATGTGGCTAACACAAGTCATAGTGACCCAAGCAACTTGAATAAAGGCACTTTAATAGTGCTCCTTGGGGTGCTGCCAGGGCTGCCAATTTCAGGGCCTTACACAGGAACACACACAAACCAAATAACAATCTCCATAAGTGACATGTCTCACAAATCAGCAAATCAGGCTGAGGAAGACAACAAATGAATGACAAACATTGAGGTTACCTCCAACAGGAGATCTACAGAGTCCACCTGAACCTCCCGCAGTCCAGCTATTTGAACAACATGCTTGCTGTCTTCTCTGGCAAAAAGTCTGGAAACAAAACAGTGCAAAAAGGAGATTTCTGAAATCTCAGAGAGCAACAACAAAAACACGTCAGTGCTGTGATACATGGAAAGGCAGCCAGGGCTACTGACTGGGGAGAGGCCTTACTGTCATTCATTTATTTTGAGCTGAAGAGGTATTTAATTTGTAACATGCACCACTGACATTTCACTGTTAAAGAGACATTAGCAATGCATTTCTGCTAGTTCAGGAATAAAATAAAGCAAGAAAGTAAATTAGCATGTTTACATTTGAGAGTTCCTGTCTCTATTTAAACTGCATCTCAGACTCCTCTAGGAAGTACAGAGCGTAGGTTTTGCTCTGTTCATGTTCTCAAGATTTTTGCACAGGATTTTAAAGCAGCTCCTATAGCCTTAGAGTCATAATACAGACAAGATGCACAAGGGAATAAGTTTAATCTTCTTCAGTGACATGTAAATTAGCTCCTGGACATGCAGAAAATGTAAGGACTTTCTTTCTTCCTTAGAAAATCTGCTCCTTACACAGCCAATTACACTACCTGCTCCTTAAAGACTGTTTAAGGAAACACACATGCACCAGAACAGGTGCTTCCTTTGTCAACAGGAGCTCACTTCCTCAGGCAGAAAGCCTCCTGCTTGAGCCCTCCACTGTGCTTGAAGGATGATGCTCTTAAGGCTGCTGAGGTCTTTAAGGTCCCTTCTAACACAAACCATTCTATGATTCAATGATAAGAACTTCTGGCCACAAGAAGCTTGTTTGTCTGCCTATGGATGTTCAGCTATTACAATGTAAGCAAAACAGCCTGAGCTCACATCACAAACATAGGTCCTTATTCTGACTTGCTTCTCCCCCAAAGAGTAAAACCAAGAGCCCCTATCAGTGTCACAGCATTTAGAGTCCTCCCTAAGTGGCTCCTAGGAACAACCCTAATTACATGCATAACATTCGCTATAAATGTTAGAGTTGAATGTAACTGCATGAAACAGATTTCTAAACAGCAACCATAGGTTTATAGCAAAACACACTTTCATTTACATACCTCTTCCTTCGATTCAGCAGGTCATAAAGCTGTCCACAGTAGATCTCATAAAAACTGATCAAAACCAGGAGATCCTTCCTTGACGGTGATGCTTCCAGGTACCTGAAGATGTCCTGGGCAGCCAGGGCATAGAGTCCTGGGTTCTGGTGAGTACCTATCATCGTGTAAGTCTTGCCAGCACCGGTCTGCCCGTACGCAAAGCAGGTCGCATTGCCTCTGTGAAGGTAACTTACATGTTCAGAGTTGCACCTGATTCATTCATATCCATTAAATAAAATTCTGCAATGTTGATGCCTATCTATAGTGGCCTCTTAGCAATAAGGTTTGGTTTGCTATCCTATCTGGGAAACCGCAGAATACTTAACAACAATTCCCAAGCATATCCTATAGAGATCTGACGTGTCACAGAGTCCTGGCTTTCTTCCTTTCTTCCAGATGTCAAAAATGCATTTCAGAAAACAAATAACTCATTATCTTTTCAGCTGTTTAGATGCTGCAAAAGTATCACAGGATTATGGATGAGTATCCTACTGATTGTCAATCACAGAGAAAAATGACTGTGACCTGAGATGCAGAACAGCCACATGTTGGGCTCTGTATCCACACAGTGAACTTGATGGCAAATTACACTCCAGAACTATAATTCAATGACCAAGGCTACTCTGTCCCTGGCTGTGCTGCTAAGTCAAACTCAAGAGCTGTTGTTGCCTGGGGAAAGGTCTTGCTCGTCCTCATCTCCGCTCCCAGCTATGACCTACTCCCTGCCTGTGCTGGCTCTGATGTTTGACTTCACTGCACCAAAACAACAGAAAGCTTTCCACTTTGTTGCAAGCTAATTTTCTGCTGTTTCAGTAAACTAAAGTAGCTCACAGAGGGTCACCAAATGGCCAAACTTGCTTCACATAACCTATGTGAATGTGTCTAGGAAGGGGTAGGGCAGAAAATCATACCCTTTCAGAAGCAGGAATCTGTTGGCTCATTCACTTGTGAAACCACAGTCTTGGCTTATTCCAGATTGTTCTGGCTTTGTCATATCATCTTAAGAATATAATGGCAGTGCACATAAAATGCCAAGAAGGTCTCAGGATTCAGCTTCACTGTCTTTCAAGCTCATCTAAGCTAAGGTTATCTTGTGCCTACTTCTTCCCCACCCTTGGCTCTTACACAAGCACTGAATCTGTAATATGATGTGAACAGATTCATGGAACTGACTCAGCCTAAAAAGAAATACTAGAGAACAACCCACTCCCTTAAAAAAAAGGCTTTTGACCTGGCTCAGTACCCTGGCAGAGAAATGGGTAAAAATGTAGGGCTGCCATAAACACAATGAACAATTTCTTGCCAGTTGCTCACCATTGTGTCAGATTAGACCAATGCCAGTGAAGGGGATGCAGCAAGAGGGACAGAAAAGTTAGGGAAACATGAGAAAAAAACCCAGTGTCATCTCTTCTGGTGGCATTACTGGATTAGCTGTAATGTTAACTGTGGTTTTAGTGATTATTACACAGCAAGCTCATTCTCCTTTTTCACTTTGCTTTTCTCAAGAGCATGACACTGTCTCTGCTGATGACACTTGGAGATTTTCAGTAACAGAGTACTCCATTTTGTTAATTTTCAGCATGGATATCTTCCTTCAAAGACTGGAAAATGTAATTTTATTCAAGTGTGTTCCTTTGCATGAAAATAAGATTACCCATGTAAAGCCACCATCAATTTCCCATTAATCAGGAAGTATGTAATTATTATTAAACCTCTAAGCAAATACAAATCAATAAGAATAAATCACAAGGTTATTAATAATTTCCATTGCCCTGTGAACTGTACAAATACATACAAAAATACCTCACAGCAGTGTCAGGAAAGAGGTAATATTATTCCTCTAAAGATGAGTGTGCTATAACACACAGAAGCCATTGTTAGAGTGGAGATTAGACTTTGGAAATCCTGGGACAGCTCTAGGCTGGCCAGGATGTCTCTCTATTGCACCTGAGGCCCAATTTTACCTTTCCGTGTAATTTAGATCAGTCACCAATTGTGAAGGAAGTTCTCCCTGATTTATTTTGCAAACATTGCAATCAAAGACATTCTGAGAGGGAGAAGGTTTGTGGCAAAGGTGAAATGAATGTATTTTTCAAAAAATGAAAAGCATAAAGGAAAATTAAAGCAGTATATGAGACTGGAAAACAACAAAGCAAAAAACTAACAAATGTAAGCACTGATGCCCTACCCGTCCAAAATATGCTGAATGAGGGGATGAGCTGTCTTCATATACACATCCTGATTGGTACATGACTCCCCAAAGACTTCATCAAAATAAAAGACATGCTGAAAAATAAAGGTGATCTTTACATGAGAATGAATATGTTCCACTTCCCCTTCAATCCCATTCAAAGGTAAAATTAAATGACAGAACTCTTTCCAGTGACTTCGTGTGGCTTGGGATGAGGTATGGAGTGATGTAGCAGAGTTAACATGCAGCACAACATATGTAGGAACACATCAGTACAACTAAGGAAGAGACTGAGGGTAAGAAAAACAACCATAAAGGGAAGGCAAAAAAAGTCTTGATTTCCCATCATTCTGAAGCAGAACATGCCACAGCCATTTAACAAGGAAAAAAAAAGCTAATTAAAGAAAACCTATTCTTGAAAGGAATCAGCCTACAGATGTACAGTAAGACTAGAACAGTAAAGAGAACACGGAGTCAACTCTTGACTCTCTTAAAATTAGTTCTCCGTTGTGACAAAATTGTGATTAATTGCCTCTGTTCTTAAAAACTTTTTGTGCCAAAGGAGAGAAGCTGTTCCTAAGCAAAGGTGGATTGTATTAACTTACAAGGGGGCAAGCAAATCGAAAACTTCCCACTCTCCAGATCTGACTCAAAGCAGCAGGGTCTCTGGAAATGACGTGGCAGAGTTCAGCATGGGCTCCTTCTAGGTTAAGAATAGTGCTTGTAGAGGTGGTCACAACCCTCAGAGTTTGATGAACTGGTGTGTAAGTCTGCAGTGTAAATTGAGGTGGTAAATCTCTAGGACTGAGAATCATTTCAACAAGGCACAGACAAACTACACCAGTGCACAGGCAGATTAAATGAGGGCACATGTGCTCTGTGAGGGGCCTGAAGTTTGGGTGCCCTGGATGTGGAGCTGGAATATGCTGTGCCACCTCCCAGTCAATCTGTAACCCTTGCTGTCCTTTCTATAGGAACCAGAGATGGAGGCAGGGTGAGCAGCCAGACTTGAAAGCAGAGTAGTTCTCCTGGATCCTATAGAATAGAGACAGCCTTTGCTACAGCAAACTTTAGTTTGGACAAATTGATTGATAGCAAAGTTTTGTTAGTCTGTGCTGACATAACAAAATTAGCAGTTATTTCAGCACTGAGATACGAAGGTGATAAGCACTGCATACATGCCAAATATAGGTTCTCAGATGGAGGGACTGGAGTGGAGTTGCTGCATGTGTCACACCGTAAAAGGTGGCACATGAACCAGGCCCAAGAGAGCTGCAAACAGAATCTTTACTGGATACTGCAAACAGCTGTTCCTCGGACATAGGCTGTAAAAATAACACCCAGTAGAGTGAGAATGGCTTGCTGCTCTCTAGAAATCAGTTCTCTGTTCCTGGTGCTGTCAGTCAAGAGGGGGAATTTGAACAGCACGAAGTATTCGGGATTAAAAAACAAAGACCAAAAGCAAACTTAATTTTCAAAAGCTTTTGAGAACAAAGGTAGGGAGGGATTGAGGGTGTATGTGATTCATTGAAACAGACCTACAGAGCTGAAACAGTGAAAAGGGAACTCCTCACTGAAGTACTCTGGAAAGCTGTCAGTGGGCTCTGCAGCAGGCAACTCTCCTGCAGCCATGGTGTGTAGCAGAGGGTTTTAATTTGCCCCATACAAAGAAAGCTGCAAGAGACATTCTTCCAGGGCTTAAAATTCTGGGCTCAGGTTTTCTGCCACAGGCTGGCATAAATCAGAAGCAATTCAAATATAGATAACTCTGAGATAAAACAAAAGCTCACCACCTATTTCAGTGTAAGAAATGCTAACGGCCCTATTCTGTTTTTCCGCATGGAAACACCAAGAACAATATGCTTTACTCTTCTATGCAAGTGACTGGCTCATAAACAAAATATTAAAGTGAAGGATGTTACCTGTAAAATATACTGTGTAAGATCAACTGCTTCCTTCCTCTCATGAAGAAGTAAGGTTTCCTTATCTTTCACTGTGATGATATTAACCTCCCCACGTCGCTCCTCCTTCAGGCCTAGTGGACGTTTTCGGACACACACTCTGATTTTTTCGCTCTCTGTCCGTAGAGTTTCTTTCTCAGAAGTATTGGATCTATGACAATAGTGTAGGTTTACATTTCAAAATCAAGTTAGTGCAGAATCTAGAATATGTCTAAATTTGTTAGCTTTATCAGACAATGTTTGTGCCATTAATGCATATCAAAAACCTCCATAACATCTCATTCTCACATGATGGGAACATCATTTTCTGATGTTTTTTTCCTAAATAGTTGACGATTTTTGTGCACTTCCATTAAAAGAATAGTTGTGTTTGCACAGCTGCATTCCTGAACTTGTTCCTGGACTGGCACATTTTCAGTTGTACACAAACATGAGATTGAAGCTGGCATAATATGGCAGTTAATGTAATGAAATTTAATCTTGCTGAAGTAATTTGCACTTATGATTAGTCACTTAATCATGTACAGATAAAATAGATCTCAAAAAGGAGAAGGTATAATATTTAGTTGCTTTTTCTCCTGCGCCTTTCATTCTTCCCATTAGACTATCAAACAGGTTACAAGTAAATGATTCAATCTGGGAAGCAAGATAGTATCACCATGTTCCTATTCAGCTAAAAAATTTGAAATACTGATTTTGTCATTGTCTTCTCTTTCATCTTTTTCATAAGAAGTTATGTGGCTTCAGACCACAGACAAAGTTGTGCTCTTGTGTTTTGGCAAATCTACTTTAGTTTCCTTCCAGACACCTCAGCAACAAGGGGTCATTTGTTGTTTCATTGATTAACCTGATGTGTAAAGCATTTTGTGATGTAGCATAAAGAACAGGCTTGAATTTAACCCAAATGTATTCATTACAGCTTTCCCTTTTTCAAGCTGTCTTCAGCCAAATGAGTAATGATTTTCAGCCTGGATTTGAGTTTCAGCTACTCAAGCCCCAACTTGCTCAAAAGTAGTGTTTCTGCCACGCTGTTTGAATGTCCTTCCAAAATCTCTGAATGTAGCAACTAAAAACTAACACATACTAGATGCCTAAGAAATTAAACCAAACCCACAAGTTATTCAACATCTCATTACAACTACAAGCTGGTGGTATCGATGATTCCCCAGAAGCACATGACATGCTGATAAAGTCTCAAGATGTGGTCTCTGAAGACCACACACAAGTAATCTTTACTACAACTGGAGTCCCTTTAATTTCAGTACAGC
>NW_008680855.1:7604-16187 GCF_000695815.1 Acanthisitta chloris
TCAGGCCCTGGGATGGAAAATTCTTTCCCTGGAAAAGAAAGGCACTGATACTTGAAATAAGATGCTTCATAAGCTGGTGTGAGCTTATGGATATCACTAGGCACCAAATGTTGTCCAACAAATGATCAGAGGCTCTGAAGTTTAATTCTCACATCAGAGGCTGGATTTGGTGACCTGCAGAAAGAGCCTACTGTGCTCTAAGAGCTTGAAGGAGGAAAAATTCTTTCCCTGGAAAAGAAAGGCACTGATACTTGAAATAAGATGCTTCATAAGCTGGTGTGAGCTTATGGATATCACTAGGCACCAAATGTTGTCCAACAAATGATCAGAGGCTCTGAAGTTTAATTCTCACATCAGAGGCTGGATTTGGTGACCTGCAGAAAGAGCCTACTGTGCTCTAAGAGCTTGAAGGAGGAAGGATTGATCGCAGTATTTGGAGAAAGGAAAAACTGAAGACTGGAGGCTCTGTTAGCAAGAAAAAAGTCTATGTAAATTCTCTCTAGTACAGAGGTGCATTTAATTAAGTTTATTTTGTATGGGAACAGAATGCATGTTAATTCTATATGATGAACCTCAAGTTTAGATTTCCTACTAACTTTCTTTTTAAAAATGCATTTTACAATAGAATATATATTTTATTACTAGGAAAAAACCTCCAAACAAAAATTTTGACATGAATCATTAGAAACCTGACTAAATAATAGGTCAGAAGAATCACTATGCCCTGTCAAAATCAAGCCATTTGCTGTGGGCAACTGCAAAACAAATTTAAATATATTAAAAGAGCTCTTTAGCTTTCTGCCATCTGAAATCATGTCAGTGTTTTCCAGTATTTCTCACAGATTAGGCTTCACAGTGTTCAAATCACAAGGTAACAGGGGATCGGATGGATTCAGTGAAGCAGTTGGACACTTACAAAGCAGGAATCACAAACCCAGGTGTCAGCCCAAGCCAGAAATGCACAACTCTCCAAACAGGGAAAAGGGAAATTCAAGCGTGTCAAGAGGAGGAAGCAGAAAGCCCAGACGATGAACTGTAATGCTAGGCACAGGAGAATGTGCTTAGGAAAAAAGAGAAGAATCACAGAATCAATTAGGTTGGAAAAGACCGCTGAGATCATTGAATCCAACCTATGACTTAACATCACCATGTCAACCAGAGCATGGCACTAAGTGTCACATCCAGTCTCTTCCTAAACACCTCAGGGATGGTTACTCCACCACCTCCCTGGGCAGTTCATTCCAACAAAGGTCACCCTTTCTGTGAAGAAATTCCTCCTAATGCTCAACCTAAACCTCCCCTGCCACAGTTTATGTTCTCTTGTTCTGACACTTGTTGCCTGGGAGAAAAAGGAAAGAAAGTGAGAACAATGAGGAACATGACTCTATTGCAGGATTAAAAATCTTGAACTCTTCTAGCTGAGCCATTAGGGTAATATTTTATAATTTTATTTGTCAGCACTATAAATCCTGTCCTTTTACTTGCACCTTGGCTAAACTTCCAGAAGAGCCAGAGAATGCAGTAAGATGTCAATATATACGAGATTTAGTGCATTTCTCTGGAAGGTAGGAATGATTTTTTTTCCAGCAAAGAGAGTTATAAACCATAGTCTTGCATTTCACAGTTGAAGTGCTCTAATTACTATGTCACCTTAGTACTTTTCCACTGTGGCAGCAGCATCTATCCCTTCAGGCTACATGCATTCTCAGTGGGAGCTGTAATTGATACCTCAACTCCATTGTTCCTTCTATATACCAATTCCTTCCCCACAGCCTTCCCAGCCCAGCCCCAACTTCATACAGGTCCTTCTCCTCACTGCATTTTAAAACAAAACTGCCATGACTGCATTGCAATGAGCTAGATGATGGTAGTATGTGCAAAGGTGTATGTGCTCTGCTGCTGGAAGAAAATATTTAGTGCTTTAAAAATGTTGCCAAGGTAGATTTACCAGTGGTTCAAGATAACTATAGCCCCTCTGTCATCAAGCACTGGGTAAAGTATGGAAGTTACAGATCATGTGCTTAAGGAGCAGCTGCAAGGCATCCCTCTCACCACCATGTCTATAACCCATCCCAGATGGGTTCCTTTTATGGATTCCTTTTACAGCTTCAGTTAGAAATATCTTTGTAAACAAATATAGCCATCACAGTGTCTATCCTTTCTACTAGGAAAAGCTTGACAAACTTATCAACAGACAATGCCACCTTTTGGAGATACCACACTTTAAAGATAGTCTCATGGAAAGACAAAGATTGGCCAAAACACCAAGAAGCAAAGCCTTATATCCTGAAAGACAATAAAGACTATTCTCAAACAACCTTGGTGAGTACCAGCTGGTCAGATTCAGATGATTCCTTCTGTAAGACTCGGAGAGTTGCAAGTGCTTATTAATATCTCTCTTCTCTACAAGATTTTGCATGGCTCTGTAGTGCTAGGATTCCTTATTTGGAGGTGATGAAGACAGATTCTCCTCCACAATAAAGAAAGAATTAATTATGACTAACTTGAAATCTAGCAAAATGAAGGTGATTGATTATTACCTGGTACAAGAACGAGGTAGTCCATAATTATATCCTGAAGTATGAGTAAGTCTTTGTACAATAGGAGTTTCAGAATACCCCAGGAGAGAAGCAATATCATCAGAAACTGTTGGACAGCTCAGGTCCTTTTTAGTGCATATTCCAGGAGTATTGCCTCTTCTAGTTAATCTGATTGGCTCTGAATCATGTGGTTGAATGTGTCCCAACATTTCCTCTACATTGTTCTCCTTCTTGTTGGTGCCCAAATCAGATGAACCATATAATTCAGATTCAGAGTCTTCATCTGTTCCACCATTTTCTTCAAAGGAGGCCTCAAAACGCAGCTGTCTATGGGCACCTGATCTGGTCACCCGAGGCTGAATGAAAAGTCCACGTGGTTGAAAATCTTGCTTGCTTGAGTCTGAAATGCCTTCCTCTTGCATAAATTTGATTATTTCAATGAGCTGAAAGAGTCGCTTGCGGTCATTCATGTCATGGACTCCCAGTTTGGTGTAATCTTCCACGGAAACTTTGGCAAGTTCATCAATTTTCTGAAGACCAAAGGCAACAAAACGGGGATAGTATTTTTCAAGCTCTGCCTCGCAAAGGCATTCATAAAGGCATGACGCCATCTTCAAGCTAAATTCTGCAAGAAATCAAACAAAATAAATATTAGAATCGTATGAAACATGACATCTGACAAAGTTACTAATCAAGAAACTGCACATTTCCTGATGCCATTATCTGCAGTTAGGCTAGAAGTCTAACTCCAAGTTTACAAGACACTAGACTGCCAAAGCCTACAGAATACACCAAAACCAACAATAAACTAAAACATGAAACAAATATTTTGTCTG
The DNA here is from genome assembly GCF_000695815.1 of Acanthisitta chloris. Classification (NCBI taxonomy): domain Eukaryota; kingdom Metazoa; phylum Chordata; class Aves; order Passeriformes; family Acanthisittidae; genus Acanthisitta; species Acanthisitta chloris. The sequence goes on from NW_008680855.1 coordinate 10,981, forward strand.
TGAAAATGTACTTTAAAATCCTATACACTATGCAATAATGTGTAAGAAATGCACAAAGCAACGTTACTCACTGCTGCCTACATGCCTGTTGTCTTCTTGATGAATGCCACAGCTACTGAAACCCTGTCCTCGAGCTACAGAATGCCTAATTTTAGACACTCAATTTAATATCAGGGCATGTGGTCTAATGTGGTTCAGCAAGCCCTGGTTCACTAATCAAAGAAGAAAAATTTGTCCGCATCTCAAGCTGCCTAGCGAAGACCATCCGTCTCAGCAGCAAAGTTGTAGGTGTTTTGGTAACTTTCTTTTATGCCATGAATCTTGTGAGCATTTCTAAGCCTCCTTGACTGAATAACCTAAACATTCTGCAAAATCTGCAACACAGAATTTCTCTAAATCTATATATGCTACTGGAGCACCACACTTGCATTCTTGGGACACCCAAAAAAGCAACATGCATCACTGAAAGGTATGCAAAAAAAACCCCTCAGCTTCTTCACTCATGTCTCACTAGCAATGCATTGTGCAGCTGTCTGCATCCAGATGGATTAATATCTGCAGATATTTTTACTTGTTCCATAAAGAGGAAAAATGATAGCACTGCAAGTGTCTGTTGCCCACTGCCTTCTTACATCTTTGTTCAGCCTAGGACCTTAGCAAATACAGCTCTTACTCATGTTTGGAGGTTACAGTAAGATTCGACAAACCCAAGATATTGAAGACTTCAGCTTTCCTCCCTGCGATTTGGGGTGGGTTCTTTGTGAGGATTTTCAAGCCTCTCTACAATAACATTACATAATAAAAGTCACCAATAAAAAGTCACCAAACATCACCCCCAAATTTGAGGCCGTATCATTAATTAATACATTGTGTTGAAGCAATAATTATGACCAAACCATAAATATTAATATAAAGTGCTGGTTATATAAGATATTACAGAGGCCAAAAGGTGCAGTAGAGGACACCCAAAATTATTTAGAAGCTGAAGTTTAAACCATAGGTAAAACAAGAAGCTTCAGGACAAAAACATCAGTGTGTAAGTGGATTTTTTTAATGTGTATGTAATTCTGAATCCTGCGGTGAAGTCAGAGTCAGTGCTCAGGTTGTTAGATCCTTGGTGAGGGGAAGCAAAACTGACAGAGAGGATACCACACGCAGAGATCAAAGAGGCTAACTACGACACATGTGCAAAGGTTTCACAAGCATTCACAACTTGCCAACTTCTCTAACAGATAAAATTCCATGGGAACTTGAGACTTCATTCAAAGAAGAGTTATGTTTTGGAAGAATTCCCTTTCTTGCATAAGGTAGCTTAAAATGTAAAATCAGTAAATGTCCTGGGTAACTGACTCCCTGTATGCTCTGCCATGGGAAACTTCTGGTTGATGAAAGGAGCAGCTAGAATTCAAAGCCAAGACACCAATTTCACAAGTACTGAGAATCTGTTAAAGACAAAAACAATCCAACAAATTTATTTTGTCTACTCTCTATCTGCATCCTAGATCACACCTACATCTTCATATAGCCTTAGGTGAAACACAGAGCGGCCCTGGGACCAGTGCATGAACTAATTCAGCGTTAATCTCTTTTTGAATTACAACATTGAACACAGGAGAGAGAAGAAAGGATAAAATGTGAAAAAATGGAGACACTTCCTAAATAACAGAGCAGCAGAGAAGGGGAAAGGATTATGAATTTTAAGGTCAAGGTTCTAATTAAAAATTAAACAAAGTATATTTAAAGAGCTAGAAACGACAGGTTTCCATCATATGGAGTAACAAATAAGGAAAATCCAAGTAATACAGGTACTGCAGAGTGTGCAGGAAGGTTAGTACTGCGACACATGAGCAGCTCAGCATGGCTTATTGGCTGAGGCTCTGCGCCACGGGAGAGCAACTCAACGGCTCCTTAAAGAGAGCTGGGAACAAATGTAACTGCTCCTGCCTCCCCAGGCATAACAAATCTTACTAGATCCAAGTGGTTCCAGGGTGTGACTCCAGTGGCTCCATGGAACAGGAGTTTCACAACCTTGGAAAACCAAATACACACTAATAAAGGAGTAACCAATTAATTAACCATGAGAAGAAAATGAAGCAAGTGTCATGACATTGGGTTCCAGCATTTCTGATTACTTTAAAACTCGAGAGCGGACAGTTGCTGACAGATTTGGTCTGGTTCCTACTTGAGAGAATTCAGGGAATACTGCAGCTGTTGGTGAGACCCTTCTGGCCTTTCAATCGGCGATGCCCTAAAAAAGGAGCTCCTTTCTCCTCGTGAAAGAATACTTTCATTCATCTAACGCTGTAGAGATCTTAGTGTCTGAAGACCCTGTTTCTAAAACAGCCAAAATAAATTGGCTTTGTAAAAACTAAGAGAAGTATTGGTAAGTTTTCAAGTACCACAAATTGTTAATGCCATCGACTTTCATTTTTCTACAAGAAGTAACAGGCAGCATTCCCCCAGTTATTGTCAAAGTCTAATTGGTTTTTGTTCGCCTGAGAGAACACTGTGTCCCGGGGCAGCAAAATGCAGTGTTCTTCAGTGTGGCAGTTTCATATCAAAACCTAGGTCCTGCTTCCCACAAAACTATGGGTGGCTGCACTGACAACAGGTTGAGATAAAAGTCTAAGACTTCTTAAAATATCTGGGTATAACGTAATTTGAGAAAGAGGTGAGTCAGTGTGGAGGTATAATTCTCCACGCACACCCAGTTCTGAGGACAGATAGTGTCTGGCCTGAGGGAAGCTTTTCACTCAATCTCTATCACAACATGCTTGCAGTTCTCTGCTGTTTCATGGTTGCCCTTCTCATTTTCACCGGCAGAAAGGCTCGGCCTTGTTCTGAAATCCTCACCTTTCTCTCACACTAGAGACCTGTTTCATCACTGGCAAAATGATGCTGAAGATGGTCACTCAAACAGTGAACAGAAGGAAGTCCAGAGCATTCTTACTGAGCAACACACAAGCCAGAAGAGAGGCAGAAACAGCTCCTGGTGATACACCTCAGGGCTGGAGCATGTGAGAGGTCTGAACAAGGGACCAGCAGCCTGTCATCTCTGTGTGGAAAACCCAAGTTCTCTACAACTTATTTCCTACGCCAAGAAGTTTTGAAAAAACTTAAAAGGCTGCAGGTGCTGGCAGTGGATGAGTACTTAATGCAAGAAAGCACAGGAATTATATACAAAGGAACCAGCTTTAACCACAGAGTAAGATCACAGCCTGTCACTGGAGAACTCCATTTCACTATCAGAGGTTTTGAACGGTCATGCAGCTAGGGAGAAACAGAAAAGTCAGGTGTAAATAGCAGAAAAGAGTGGTTGCACTTTTCTGTTCTGAAGGAAATTAACTTATCAAAGAATGATGTTCTAGGAGCTGATTCTGCATTTTTAAATGCTATTAATTATCTCTTTCACAGCTCTTTTCCTTCTCAATGCACTTTGCAAAGCAGAGGAAAGGCTGATCTGCAAAGACACTCAGTGAGTGCCAATCACTGTGCGCAAATTAAATCACGTGAAATCCCCATACAGACTATTTTTAGGGTAAAGCTGCTTTGGACCACTGTATGTTGATCCTTATTAACATCTGATATAGTAAAGATCTCAGGGCATTGCTCACTTGACTAACACTCCCATGCCCTGATATCTCATTGTAGCTCACTCACGCTGACCTGACAATTTTAGATAGCCCTGAGTGTCGCCACCAAGACAACACTCAAATCTCACTATATCCATACTTTAAACTAGGGAAATTAAGCTCTGGCAATGTGAAGAAATCTGACTCCTATGGACACTCCTACAAATGCAAACTAATGCTACCATAAATTTAATCTTGCAAATAATCTGAGGTCATCATTCTGAATCATAAACTCTGGTCTGACCACAATTTTATTAGGCATGGTTTTCAAGGGTATTTGGTAGGTGTAGAAAGTGTTAATTAGTACACAAAACAAAAACACCACCTTGTTTTCCATGTAAACCATTTTGCTGTACAAGTACCTTATAAAAATAGAAGTTAAGAACTTGCAAAGTTTGTAAACATGGGAAGCAGGCAGGCGTTTCCTCTCCAGATGTCAACTGTAGCAGCGTGCTGTACCTGTTTCCCCAAGAAAGACCTCAGCACAGACCCTGTCCATGACAAACTGTTTGCTGATTTCTGACACACAGAAGCAAAGACCAGAATGAAGCTGATAGGGCAATCATTTGATTGACTGAGAAAAGGGAAAGACATTAACTGACAGCACAACTCATCGGTCTTTACTCCTTATTCATCTGAACGTTAAGCTCCTTTTTCAACTGTGATCCAAAGCCAAATCTGATTTAGCCCTCCAGAAGTGAATGGCTGATTTGCTTCTCCAGAGCACCACACAAAATGCTTCACCTTTAATCATTCTGACCCCATTCCTTGGAAGCTAGACTATTCCTGTGCAGACCGGGGTCAGGCTGCAGCTGTACCTTTACAAACACAAGCTCCATAGTAAGAGAGAATCCGTATCGTAAATCGATCCATGGTTCCAGTGCAGCAGGCAGGGATCTGTGGAGCAGCGTTTGACGCCCAGCAGATCCCTTTGCAAGGCCATGGGATTACTCCATGCAGCATCCTGTGCACGTACACAATGTGGCACGGAACACTGCTGCTCACTGGGACAGGTGCTGTGCCGAAGGGACAAAGCTACACGCTGGCAATGGACAACCAGCACCAGCTTCAGGATAGCAGAAGTAATTGGAGAAGAGGGAATGCTTTTATTGTACATGACAACTGTTGTGCAGCTCCTCCCTGCAGCAACATTCCTGTCTCCTTTGCCACTGACATACCTGACACAGGGGAAGCTACTAGAGCTGCAATTAATTTTCTTGCTTTTCTAAACAGATTTTAAAACAACTAAATGTTGGTTTTGTTTTGTTTTCTGTATCCCAACGGAGTATTTCTCAGCTGGCAGGAGACTATTATCTTTAACCTCCCCTCTCATGAGGCACAGTGTGGTGACCTCAGCCGAAGGGACTCCATCCCACAGCTGATCCACTGATCCCTGACAACTGCTACTGCTACAGCAGCTGCGTGGGGAGGGAAGTGTCTAATATTCAGCCACACGCCAAGAAAGTAATCTGCGAGTTATATCGGGATGCTGATTATTTGAAAATCGTGCCCGAGATGCTGCTGCCAGAGAGATTTACCGTCTCGCCGCGTCCCAGCAAACCGCAAACCCCGTGC
>NW_008680856.1:0-2842 GCF_000695815.1 Acanthisitta chloris
CTGCCCCTCGCCGCGCGGGCAGGGACAGCCGTGGGAAAGGTGCACCCGTGGGGGCAGGGTGAGGCTGTCCCGAGGGGATAGACACAGCCTGGCCCCGTGGGGTTAGAGCCATCCTCCCATGGGGCTGAGTTCCATCCTCCCATGGGGCTGAGTTCCATCCTCCTCCCATGGGGTTAGATCCATCCTCCCATGGGGCTAGATCCATCCTCCCCATGGGGTTAGATCCATCCTCCCATGGGGCTGTCTCCAGCCTCCTCTCTTGGGGTTAGCTCCAGCCTCCCCATGGGGCTGAGTTCCATCCTCCCATGGGGCTAGATCCAGCCTCCTCTCTTGGGGTTAGCTCCAGCCTCCCCATGGGGCTGAGTTCCATCCTCCCATGGGGCTAGATCCAGCCTCCTCTCTTGGGGTTAGCTCCAGCCTCCCCATGGGGCTGAGTTCCATCCTCCCATGGGGCTAGATCCAGCCTCCTCTCTTGGGGTTAGCTCCAGCCTCCCCATGGGGCTGAGTTCCATCCTCCCATGGGGCTAGATCCAGCCTCCTCTCTTGGGGTTAGCTCCAGCCTCCCCATGGGGCTGAGTTCCATCCTCCCATGGGGCTAGATCCAGCCTCCTCTCTTGGGGTTAGCTCCAGCCTCCCCATGGGGCTGAGTTCCATCCTCCCATGGGGCTAGATCCAGCCTCCTCTCTTGGGGTTAGCTCCAGCCTCCCCATGGGGCTGAGTTCCATCCTCCCATGGGGCTAGATCCAGCCTCCTCTCTTGGGGTTAGCTCCAGCCTCCCCATGGGGCTGAGTTCCATCCTCCCATGGGGCTAGATCCAGCCTCCTCTCTTGGGGTTAGCTCCAACCTTCCATGAAGCTGAGTTCCACCCTCCCATGGGGCTAAATCCATCCTCCCATGGGGCTAGATCCAGCCTCCTCTCTTGGGGTTAGCTCCATCCTCCCCATGGGGCTGAGTTCCATCCTCCCATGGGGCTAGATCCACCCTCCCATGGGGCTAGATCCATCCTCCCGTGGAGCTGTTTCCAGCCTCCTCCCATGGGGCTAAGCTCCATCATCTCCATAGGGTAAGTTCCAGCCTCCCATGGAGATGTCTCCATCCCCCTCCCACAGGGCTGAGGTCCATCTCCCTCCCATAGGGCTGAGGTTCATGCTCCTGCCATGGGTTTAGGTCCATCCTCCCCACAGGCCTGTCTTCAGCTTCCTCCCATGGGGTTAGATCCATCCTCCCATGGGGCTAGCTCCATCCTCCCATGGTGCTGAGCTCCATCATCTCCATAGGGTTAGCTCCATCCTCGCATGGGGATGTCTCCATCCCCTTTCCATGGGGTTAGCTCCATCCTCCCACTCCATCCTCCCATGGTGCTGAGCTCCATCATCTCCATAGGGTTAGCTCCATCCTCGCATGGGGATGTCTCCATCCCCTTTCCATGGGGTTAGCTCCATCCTCCCATGGGGCTGTTTCCACGTCCCTCCCGTGGGGCTAGCTCCATCCTCCCATGGAGATGTCTCCATCGCCTTTCCATGGGGTTAGCTCCATCCTCCCATGGGGTTAGCTCCATCCTCCCATGGGGTTAGTTCCATCTTCCCTATGAGCTTATGCCCATCCTCCCCATAGTTTTATCTCTATCCTTCCCAAAAGATTGCCGTTATCTCCATTATCTTCCCCATGTGATTATCTCCTTCCTCCTCCCGTGGGTTTAGCTCCATCATCTCCATGAGGTTCTCTTCCTCCCTCCCATGGGTTACCTCCATCTTCCTTCCCATAGGATTAGCTCCATTTTACTCCCCATGGGACTATCTCCATCCTCCCTCTGGGATTATTTCCAACATCCTCCCCATGGACTGATCTCCACCATCTCCACAGGATTATCTCCATCCTCCTCCCCATGGATTGAGCTCCATCCTCCACATGGGACTATCTTCATCCTCCCTGTGGGATTGTTCCCAACCTCCTCCCCATGGGCTGAGCTCCATCACATCCACAGGATTTTCTCCATCCTCCTCCCCATGAATTGAGCTCCATCCTCCCCCAGAAACCCTTGTCCCCTTTCCTGATGCTCAGGCCATACCTCAGGGACTGGGACTGTCCCCTCCGTGCCGATGGCTCTGGGGTGCTGGGAGCACTGGACCCTGTCTGTCGGCACAGCACCAGGGTCCGGACGGGGATGAAGTGGTATGGAGGGTCCCCTGTCCTCATGGCTGGTGACACTGCAGGGTCAGGGCTGCCACCCCTGGAGGTGCCACCCGAGGGGGTGGCAGGGATGGCCAGAGAGGACCCAAGGTAGCACCGGGATCCACGGGTTTCCTCATCCCTGGGCTCAACACCAGGTTTTGGAGCCCTCTCGTAGGGTCTGTCCAGGCTGGTCTCTCTCCAGGGCGTGGTGGGGGGCGCTGGGGGCACAGACCCCTCCTCCTCCTCAGTGGGGTCCTCAGGGGATGGGGACCTCTGTGGGGTGGCAGGTCCTGGTGGCCGTGTGTCCTCTGTGGGAGAGACGGGGGGGAAAACACAGGAGATGGGATGAAGGGGACACATGGAAAACTGGGAGGGAGGGGACGTGTGGGATGGGATGGAGGGGACACATGGAGGGTTGGGATGGAGGGGACACAGGGAGGGTTGGGATAGCGGGGACACATAAGGGATTGGGACAGAGGAGACAGGGCTGGGGTGATGGAGGGGACATGTATGGGATGGGATGGAGGGGAAACACTGAGAGGTGGGGATAGGGGGAACACACAGGAGATTGGAATGGAAGGGACACAAGAGGGGTTGGGATGGAGGGAACATGTATGGGATGGGATGGAGGGGATGTGGGGAATGGGATGGAAGAGACATGCAGAGGTTG
>NW_008680856.1:2869-3090 GCF_000695815.1 Acanthisitta chloris
GGTGCAGGTAGTGTGGGGAAGAATGGAGGGGAGTGAGGGGATGGGATGGAGACGATGCGAGGAGGCAGCTGGGGGGAGAGGACACATGGAGGGAACACAGGAAGTGTTGGGATGGAGGGGACACATGAGATGGGATGGGGGGACATGCAGAGGTGTCTGAGGTAGAGGGGACATGAAATGGAACACAGGGAGGGATGGGATGGAGGGGGAACACGGCAGGG
>NW_008680857.1:0-1431 GCF_000695815.1 Acanthisitta chloris
CCGGAAAGAAAAGGTGACTGATCTGCTCAGATTTGGGGTTTTCCTGTGCATGGAGTCCACTTGCCACCTCCTCCATGTGATTCCACATCCAGAGAGATGCAGACAGTGAGAAGTGGTTCGTGCAGGACACCCACAAGTCACTTGGACACCCATTTCTTTCACAGCAATAGCAAGGTGAATTAGGAGGGCACAGCTAGCCCAGGGAAGGTTTTGTGAGCACCCTGCTGGGATAGGAACAGACCAGAGACAAAGCTCTTGTGAGCTGTCACCTGCTGCTACTAAGCTCCTCACCTGGGAAGGTCTTACTAAAGCACAGGCTGGTGACCTGGAGCCCCCCAGACCCCTGAAGACAGATGATCCATCTCAGCCTGCAGCTAGAAGCACGTAGAGGGGATCGGGGAGCAGCCCCGGTGCATTTCCCATGTCCCTCATGACCCAGATCCCATCATAGGGTGGGATCATTCAAGGGATGATGCTGGTTTCCATCCAGAAAGGAGCTGCTCACACCTGGGTGTCCATCCTTGCACACCTGGGCTGTGGCAGTACTTGGGCATTCAGACCTGGCCAGCACGACCCCCATGAGGGTCCTGGAAGGCTTGATGCATGAGGAGACGCAAAGGGAGACACAGAGGCAGCAGAGGGTCCCACTGCGATGGAGCCAGTGGAGCTGGGAGATAAAAAACAGCCAAAGGGCTGACCCAGTACAGGTATTCCCAGTCTGCCCTGCAACGCCCAGAGCTCAGGAGACACTAAGAGAGCCGAGAGCTGTGCTTAGGCAGGGAGGAACCAGGAGGAACTGAGTCCTGGGGACAGCAGGCAGAGAGAGGAGCTGGCCATTGGCAGTCCAGTGCCAGACATTTGGGATCTGGGGATGGGGCTTCAACACAGCGTCCTGGGAGCAGCACTGGAGCGGGGCCCAAATGCCCCCAGACCTGCAATCCCCAAATGCAGGGTCAGACATGGACCCAGACTCGCTGGCTGAGGGGAGGCAAATGTTCCTCCGGGAACCAAAGGGATGTGAACAGAGGATCTGTGGGTCCTCCAAAGGCACTGAGTGACCGGAGCTGGGATCCTGTTTCTTCCTCCTCCCCCCTCCAGGGTAGCCCAGTGCCCCTCACTCACTCCCCTGGTCCCAGGGCTGCAACCAGTCCATATCCCAGCTCCACTGGACCGAGCACCCCTGGGGCTCTGCTTCATCCGTCTCTGCCTACCTGCCCGGTTTGGGGGGACCAGGGAGGGCACCGTGCCCCCAGCCTCCTCCTCCTCACCCCCTGCCTGCCAGGCAGGCATGCCAGCCCCAGAAACCGGGCCAGCTTTATGGCGGGCCCCCGCCCCCAACATGGGCGCCCCCCCAAACATATAAAGTTCCTGTGATAATGGGCCAGAAGTGGGATCGTAAAAGCAAATGATTTACAGGCTGAAGGTGCCTGC
>NW_008680858.1:0-3597 GCF_000695815.1 Acanthisitta chloris
CCACACCGTGAAAACTGTGTACAGTTCTGGGCCCCTCAGTTCAGGAAGGATATTGAAGGGCAACGAGGCTGGTGAAGGTACTTGAGCACAAGTGCTATGAGGAGAGGCTGAGGGAGCTGGGGCTGTTTAGCCTGGAGAAGAGGAGGCTCAGGGATGACCTTATCGCCCTCTATACCTCCCTGAAAGGAGGTTGTACTCAGGCGGGGGTTTGTTTCTTCTCCCAGGCAACAAGAGGGCACAGACTCAAGCTCTGCCAGGGGAGGTTTAGGTTGAATATTAGGAAGGCATTTTTAACCCAAAGAATAATCAGGCATTGGAATGGGCTGCCTGGGGAGGTGGTGGACTCATCATCCCTGGAGATTTTCAAGATGAGACTGGATGTGGCACCTAGTGCCACAGTCTAGTAACCATGTTAGGGTTGGACTTGATGATCTTTGAGGTCTCTTCCAACCTGCTTGATTCTATGATTCTATGATTCTATGATTCTATATGTAGGAGTTGTTTTCATTCATATACCAATGGACCTCTGGGACAGGATGTTTTTGTAGAAATCCTGAATGCTGTAATTACTTTTTTTCAGCCTTGGCAATGTGCATGTGGGCAGTAAAAATAAAAGCTGGGAAATAACTTTAGCAGACAAAGAAAATGAAAAAGAAGTCCCTCTGTCTCTGCAATAGCCGGCTGCAAGTTACACCTGAGTCTGTATAATGCCAAATCAGCAAGTCTGTAGTGAGAAAAGACAACATTTAAATGATGCAAGAGTCTTTTCTAGGTAATGTGACATTTACATGTACATGTACATGTACATCTCCAGAATGGGCAGCAGTGAAAGTATTTGCCACCTTTTATTAATTAAAATATTATTTCCTATTTCACTATATATTTGAATCATTCCCAAAGTGAACAGGTTTCTTGTATCTGTATTATATCAGACAAGCTTTCTCTAGCAGACTGTTTTTTTCAAAACACGTATCACTGAGTGTAGGAAAATAGCATCCCAGGCTAGTTAATCTAAATGAGAATTTGGACCCACCTACAGGTCTCCAAATAAGGTACTGGCTTTGCATAAATTTTTCCCTCAAGTCTAATTATTTTTGTCCTCAGGGATACCCATTAGCTTAGAATAGTGCTGCTAGGTCTCTCTTTTTCTAATTAAGGCAGAAGGGACTCATTAAAAGATGTTTATAAGCTAAGGATGCTCTGGCCCTTCATTATGTGCAGCAATAATAGTTTTCACTATACCTATTAAAATATCTTAGCTATATAGCCACAGCTGCCTGTATTCTGATGGTTTTATGTCACCAAATGTTGCATTTTTAGGACCATAGTCTTTCAAATTCTGACAAATTACCCCTCCAAAAGCTACACTATTTCCCTGTACTTACCTATACTAAATGCCCTATACTACATATTATCAAATTTTTTTCTCTTTTTTAGAAGAGGTATTTAAAATTCTAAATTTTCTCTCCCCTCATTCCCCATCTTTTTCTGTGCATCACATTGATGCAGAACTTGGTATACAGTACAAAGAAGCATGTTTGTGTGAGGTACTTATTGCAATACTGGCAGCACATGACTAAGATTATAATGAGCACAAAACTGCTTACACAAATGCTAAGAGGAAACCAGCACATTACAGAGTAGCAGGCATAGAAATAATTGCTGAGGTTAGTTAGAGAGTTCCTGTATAATGTTGTTAGTTACAGCCAACCAAAATTTTGCAAAACAATGTGACTTAAAAGGAAAACCCACTGATGACAGCCATTGTCTCAAGTCACAGACTAATAAAAACCAGAGTGATTCTTCATCGTTCTGGAGTTATTTCTCTTTTCTGTTTCTTTTAGTGAAGATGCCTCATAGTTTCCATGCATGAATGCAATAATAGAAAAATATGGATTCCTTTTTCTAGCCTTGTTTTATTTGTATGTAGTTCTGCAAAATATTCCACTGTGGCTAGTACTGTCCTCAAGAAACCAATAATTTCTGAGCACAATACAGTAATAATAGTCTAGCTTGCATAATCTTGCCTGTGCTCCTACTTGTAATTAGCTAAATTAGTGAAGGAGAGGATCATAGGAAAGTTTAAAAGTTTTAAGTAGCAATGAAGTACCTACAGAAATTAAAGTGATGACATTCAGTCTCAGTCTTCACAATTCTGTCTTGTATTTTTCTATACTGATTGCTAGGTTCTTTTTTTTTCCCTTTTGTTTGCTTGGTTGGTTGGATTAGTTTGGTTTTGCTTAAAGACTGGTTTACTTTTCCCTCTTTCACTGTCATATTAACATCAAGATTCATTAAGATTACTTTGAAAGCAAGATATAATACCAGAAACCTGTCTGTCTTTCCTTATTTTTTTATTACATCTGCACCTCCTTCTGCCTCTTTGATATATCTTGAATATCGATGTAAAAAAATTCGTACTGTGGAGATTTGTAGTCTGATGCTGATAAGACACAGCTGAAGGTCAGGAGATAATTTAGACCAATGTATTTAAAGGGTTTTATTACTGTGCTATTTGTAGTAACTGATCCAGAAACAGGCAGCATCAGTACTGTTACGCTAAGTACTGCATAAAGTCAGAGCAAAAAGCAGTTGTCAAGATCTCCTTGAAGCAACTACAGAATTCAACTGTAAAGGGCACAGAGATGCTTTTCATCTATGCTGAAAGGTCACAGATGTCTGCTAATTTACAACTGTCATAGTCCCTTTGATCATGACTGTTATCTTAATACCATTAGCTATCTGAATCTGCAACAACAGTTTGAGAACCGTGGACCTAGTTCTCTTGCAAACAAGGACTGTACACACATGAATATTCATGATCAACTGCACAGGACAAGTCAAGGTGATTGACATGAAGTAAGGAAATTAAAATCATGTGTTCTAGCCTCAGTCATTGTACCAGCCATTTCTTACATTGGTTCCTCCTGTGATGTTGAACAGACAGCAGTCCATATTTTCCTGAGCCAAATGTTCAGACTGACCCCAAAACCTTGTTTTGACCACCATCAGTTTGTTTGTTTTCCATTACTCACTTGTCAGAGCTCACATAACTGACAGCACAAATTATCAGGAGCAACAAATCCAAGCTCTTTCCAGAGCTGCCTGCTTCACCAAGTGCTGTGAGCTACTTCTGGAGGAGACCTGGAGTCCAAACATGCATCTTGTATCTTGCTACAAGTTGAATCGTTTTCATGGTCACCACCTTGTACTGGAAGAAACTTGTTTCAGACAACTATGGTACCAGATCTTTAACAGGCCCATGAAGCTGGAATAGTGCTCTCACTTTACAGATCCTCTAGAGGGACCCGTGGTGCTCCAGCACCATTGTGTAAGGAATGCCCTCCTGCTATTTACTTACCATGAAGTTGAACTTCATTCAAGGCAATTCAAGGTCAAATTCAAATGAAAGCATGCATTCATGTAACTCCAAAGTAGTCAACACACTTATTTATACAAGACAGCTGCAAATTTGAAAAAGAAACCCCAGTGTGCTTAACAGAATTAATGAATCAGAAATGTCTCTCTTTCTATACCCCTTATAAACCTGGCCTGCTGTCACATCCTACCAAGGTGCTGTGTGCCCCAAATTCCTGC
>NW_008680858.1:3610-10697 GCF_000695815.1 Acanthisitta chloris
AGACAGATTTCATCAGAGAGCACACTGTGTCAGTGGGACACGCTGACTTTTACAATGCCTTTCAAGGGATTTGGATAGAATTAACTTTACCATTTAAAACTCAAGGAGGAGATTTCCAGCTGACCAGCTAAATAGGGCATTGCTCCTTAAAGGGTCAGTGTTCACAGGTGTATGGTCTTTCTCTCTCCTTTGCAATTCTATGACAAATATCTGAAATTTACTAACCTTAAAGAAAACCTATACTTTGTTTTCCAACATTAGTTTTCCACTGATTCAGTGAGCTGAACTGCTTGCCTTCATTGTCAGAGCATGGCTCAGCTGTCTTGTGAAATCCCATCATGAATCCATTTTTTGGCCAGGAGATGTCTGGCCATTCTGAATTAAACTAAGCATGGGGTCATTTTCTTGAAGAAAATGGCAAGAGAAAGAGGGAAAGAAAAGGGGCTGGAGTGATCAACACTTGTTCTTTTAAGGATGGCACAATGCTTGCCAGTACAGGTATTGCGGCATGTAATCATAAACACTCAACCAGAAAACCTTGGCTTAGCTGCCTACAGATGAGCACCCTGCCACCATTCCAGGCGTTAAAGCAGCAGTTGTCCAGACAAAACAAGAGAAGTGATATTTCACCAGGCTTCTGTGCTGCTTTTGGCTGGGATAGAGTTAATTTTCTCTACAGGGGCTAGTATGGGGCTGTTTTTTGGATTTGTGCTGAACATAGGGTTGATAATATGGAGATGTTTTTGTTATTGCTGAGCAGTGCTTACAGCCAAAGTCTTTTCTGCTTTCTGTACTGTCATGCTGGCAAGGAAGTTGTTGGTACATGGGAGACTGGGAGGAGACACAGCTGGGACAGGTGACCCAAACTGACCAAAGGGATATTTTATAACATATGACATCATGCTCAGTATATTGTTGAGGAATACATCTCGTCCAGGTGGTTCTGCTGTCAAGCTGCAGATTGAGATGTAGATTTCAATGCAGACTGAGCTCTTGGTGGGAAGCCTGAGTCAAATAGGCCATGAATTGCCAACCTTTGAGGTAACACAAGGGCATGAAGATGGGTGGTGAACGCCAGGTGAATGGATGCTGGGTGATACCACAGGAGCTGGGAATTGCTGTCTTTTTGAATAACAAAGGAGATGAATATGGGTCTGCCAGCAATGAGTACCATGTGGATGGAAACATGGCGGGTGAGTGGGGTGTACAGGGTGTCAAGTAGGGCACCAGTCAGCTCACAGGAGCTGCCCATGACTGGGAATTTTCCTTAACAATATAAAGTGGTGGGAATAAGGAGGAACAGGAGACATTTGGAGTGATAGCATTTGTCTTCCCAAGTAACCATTATGTGTGATAGGGCCCTGCTCTCCTGGAGATGACTGAACACCTGCCTGCCCATGGGAAGCAGTGAATTAATTCCTTGTTTTGATTTGCTTGTGTGATTGGCTTTTGCTTTCCTTATTAAACTGTCTTTATAACAATCCATGAGTTGTCTCACTTTTACTTTTCTAATTCTCTCCCCAGTCCCAGTGGTAGGGGAGTGAGAAAGCAGCTGCATGGGGCTTGACTGCTGGCTGAGATTAAACCACAACCGCATTTCAGCATCACAGGACATAAAGTGAGCACACTGAATGGGAAGGGTAAGGAAGGAGCTACAGCCCTTCTAGAATAGCATCATATGTCTGTGGGTGATTCATTCAGTATCAGAGGCTACATTCAAAATATTTCACTTCTTAAACTTTCTGTCTATTTTCATAGACAGGTATACAATGCACTTGACTATTAATTAAAGGTCAGATGCACAGCATCTGTAAACATCAGCCCAGCATCACTGATTTAAACATACAGTGAGGCTTGGATCCAAGTGGTAAAAAAATCCCATATATGTGTATAAAGTGGTAATAAATGTATACAAATCATATAATATTGCTCCCTCTCCCCCTCTGCTTTTTAAATAATTTCTAGACTTTTGGCAGGTGTGCTTCATTTACAAAAGTGACAAAAAAGAGCTAGCTATGCTCTTTGCCATTCAAGCCAGAAGCAGGCTCTGCAGCTCTCTGGGAGCTGTGGCGATTGCCATTGGAATTTTATTGCAAAAGCCAGCAGGCATTTGGAGACACTTTATAAATGGCTTGATGGTTTTTCTAAGCTGCTTTTATATGGTTAGCTTCTTCTGTGACATATAAACCTATGAGACAGCCTAGGTAACTAACTGTAAAATGTCAGCTGCCGAATGCCAAGAGCAAGGGAAGCTGGATAAGATTTAAAAGCAATGGCCCTAAGGGCAAAGCACACCAACTATTTTTTAGTTATACTCTATTTGTTTGACTGTGAGCTCTTTTCTTTCCAAAATATTCCCTGATCATAAACTTCAAGTGCTAGGATCTTTTTCACTCCTCTTGCATTTCTATTGTAAAATTAACTAAAAATTAATAGGAAAAAACCCCCCATAATGAATAAATACTGGTGTTTATTTAAGTGCACGAAGTACATAGGGTATAGTTCTCATGGAAGATAAAACAAACTCCATTGTCGAGTCTGAGCAGAAAATAATGTGCTCTCAACACGTGGATCTCTACTGAGTCTTTTGCACACAGCTGGCTTATGCTTTGGATGTTCACCATTGTTAGATGTTTAATTCAGTCTTTGTGATGGCATTTTCCAGGTACTGAATAAGAGGAAGAAAAACTTCTTTCTTCAAACAGGTGCCTTTGCAAAGACAAAAATCCATAGGAAATAAAGAACAGTTTTCAGGCATGTCCAGTTTGGCATAATTTCAATATCATGGTTTAGGAAGGGATATCATCTACTCCTCTAAGGATTTTGAAGGATAGTTTAGTTTTATACTGTAACAGTAACAGTTGTTCATTCTCAAGTCAGCAGAGGGATGCCTAACTGTGCACATGCCATATGGCCCTGGGAAGACTTTCCAGCCTAATTCAAATGAAATGCAAGAGAGAACATATTGTTTGTATATTATTTATTCTAAATAGGGCTGTAAAGTTGTTTAGACACAGATTAGAAATTTTCTAAGCACTGGAGGCGATGTTATTTTATGTTTTAACTAAGCCAAATAACCTCACTAGAGTTTTCACTGTTCATATCTGCAATGAACTTGGCTCTTTTGGGCAAGTGCCTTTTTTCATCTTTTAATGAAAACCAAAAGAAATCTACGTCAAATGGCCAAGCCAGATTCTACCTCTGCATGCTGATTTACCATTTACTAGTGTTAATTGAGCAATACAGATATAAAATGCTATAAGCTCTTAATATTAGTATTTTATTATCAGAGACTGTAAAAGTTTTAAGACACCTAAAACTACACATGCATCAGCTGTGGTGGTTAAACCTCCCAGCTACTTCCTTTTAAGTTTTCAGCAGCAGTTCAGCCCAACCTCAGCCCTTTAGCTTTGCATGTTAGAAGTGTTTCCATCATTCCTGTTTCTAAAAAGAGTACTGCTTTGCCCTATAAAATAAGTAGGTCTCCTGTAGTTGGAAGATCTTCACACCCACCTTCAAAACACACAAGGAGAAATGCATAATTAAGAAGATGAACACCACAGACTTGTATAGTGAGGAGGCAGAATCATGACATAAGACCCAGATTCAGCTAACACAATTCAGAATTCCAGTAACAACTATTCAGTTCAGGCTGATGTTGACTTTTTCAAAAAGAACCATGTGCCACATATTTTCTTATGGCTAAGTTTCATTTTCTTTTCTTTCTTTCATGCAAAGAAGCAGATCATCCTAACTATCATGAACTTGTTTAGATGAGGAAGGGACTAAAAAACTAGCAATACTTCAAAACAGCCACAGATGTTTAGAATACTGCTGTAAACTCTGTTTCTTATTAGGAAACAATGTGCAAAGTGTCACTACAATAACACTAGCTAAGAGTCATTGCAGCTACAGAGTAACTAAAATAAATGGTCAATTTTCCCTTTATTCATTCATAATATTTTCATCCAATAGTTTTTAAGTCTAAGTGGTAGTCATTAAACATAGAGAAGTATGTCTCCTTCTGAATTTTCTCATTTGAAAAATGCTGTAGCAGAGCTGAAAAACATCACAAACTTGACACAAGTTTTGTCTTAGCAGAATGACTGGAAGTGCCCGAATACATGTACAATGGTTTAGGACTTTTGCTTTGTGTTGTCACAGAGCTTTTATCTGGTTGGTAAGCCACAAGTACAGGTTACAAGCCACACATGATTTGTAGTTATCTGACACTTTGTATTGTGTTGTCACAGAGTTTTTATCTGGTTGCTAAGCCACAAGTACAGGTTACAAGCTACGCATGATTTGTAGTTATCTGACACTTTGTCAGACTCACTGAACTGAAGACTCAGTATTAGTAGAGTAAGTAATAATACAAATTTGGTATGAGCCATGATATTTTGACGCATCTAAAAGCAAAGTGTAACCACTTTCCCAAGTGCAAGGAGCCCTTGCCTTCTTTTTGTGGTATGAGATACATTCAGATTACAGCCATATCCTCATAAGTGCCCTGAACCACAGATGTTGCATAGGATCTCTCAAAAAGGAGACAGTGGTGCATATCTTCTATCTCTTCATGTTGAAATGAAAGAATACACTTCTGGCAGCAGCAAAGACAAAAAGGCAAGTCCCGTTGCTCAGTGTGTTCACTTTGTGCTGCTCTCCTCATCAGCTTCTTATTTCTAAGGAAATATATTAGAAAGTAATAAATACAGCTTCTGCAATGAATTAGACACATTAAATACTTTCTTTCTAATATACAAATCTACATTATTAAATTCACTTCAGAGTCTTTTTCTTTCCATAAGAAAAATATATTTCAAATAAGACAGACTTCAAAGAAAACAGCTTTGAAAGCTCTCTATGTATCTATTTCAATACAACTTGTAGTGCTTATTATAACTGAGAAGTTTGGATGATGAATGTGATTTTTAGAGGACTCATCAATGCCTCATATTCAATGTACATATACATTTATGTGTGCATATAAAAGTTGAATATTACTGAATAAATAATCCAAAAAGAGATATTGGTAAGTGCTTATAGTTTGTACCATACTCATTGGGACCACCACCAGAAAAACATTTTATCTGTACCACAAAAATCTGCTTCTTAAGGCATGGAGAAATTCTTTCTGTAAAAGAAGAAAATGAAAAAGAGACGCTCCTAGTGTATAATACACAGGTGGCCCAAGTTCTGAGCAAAAGGCAGAATTTAAGTTAGCTATAATGCTGCTATGCTGCAATTTCAAAAAATCTATGTTGACTCTCAATAAGTGAGAGGCAAATCTCATAGGATGTTTTTATTTTTGTTCCTTCTTTAATAAACTCCAAAGATATTTTAATAATTCTCAACAAGGAAGCCATGGCTTTGGAGCATCCTCACCCCCAGGCTACTATGGAAATGCAAAGGCAGAAGGTCTTGATTTGGTTTACCCTGCATGTAAGATCCATCTTACAGTGGCTCTTGAATATACTAACCAGTGTGACATACTTCCCTGCCTTCTCCATCAGGTTTGGTGCTGTCTCTGAAGACAGACACTGGGAACATGAGAATTATGTCCCAAGAAGAGGCAGGAGGAGAGGGACACCGATGATCCTCCAGTACTGTATGCAATTTGTCTGACATGACGTGCATGTGTAGCAGGAATTACAGTGGCCATGTGCAAGCAAGTAACCACAGTAATTAATCTTTATTTTACCAACTCTGTGACTGCTTTTTTGGTCCCATGCTGACTTTGACGAGGATCACTGTTTTTTTTTTTAATAACAGTTGGCAAAAGGCAGAGACTCAAACAAGATGTTGCACACAGGTAACAACATCTTCATGTTAACAGCTGGAGAACAGCACTGACTAAATTTCTGACAGTGCTGCCATCTGAGTAGCCTCACTCTCAAACCTATTCTTTGTGCTGAAGAAAATGAACAAATGACTAATGAGACACAGTGTGTTAAAAAAATGTAATAAAATTACTGCAAGCCAGAGATCCCTCTGGAACAGTAAGTCCTATAATCAGCTAAGTCATCAAATGGAATCTAGAAGGATCATTGGAACTATAAAATGGCAAACATATTAGATGAGCACAAAAACATATTATTCATTGCTCTAGAATATAATCTGTAAGCACCTAAAATTAAAAACTGCATGTGCTTTGTCAGAGTTATATATGGGTGTCAAGGCTAGAGTAGAATTACAATGTCTAGAGAGTAGAACAGGTCAGTTAAGTTTAACCCCCATGAACAGAGTAATTGAGAGGTAGTTATGGGGTGCAATGCCACTTGTAACTGAGTAATTGCATCAGTGGTACCAGAATGGGCTGCTTGACCAAGTAAACATGTAGGAAACACTGTATTTAGATGTAAGTGTAGCAGAACTGGGATCAGTGAGGAAGACACAGGAGCAGTATGGTAAGTAGGGTGGTTAAAAATAGATAATAAAAAAAGAAAAATTGCAGACATGAATAGAGAAGAGAGAGGGCTGATATCTTCTGAAGGTAGGAGAACAGATGACTCTGGTCATAGTGATGACCTGCACACTCAAGTCCCATGGAATGCTAGAGATAACTCCCAAGGCAACCCACTGATCTCCCCATCAAGTGTATGCCCAAAAGACTTGGCATGCCAGGGTGAAGTAAGCAGGAACAGACTTGCATCATGACACTAAATGGAGAGGGGAAAAGAATAGTGCTTGTGTGCAACTTGCAAGGGTCTTCCATAGCAGTGCAATGGTGACTTAATATTTTCTAGTAATATAGGTGTGTATTTTTTTAGATAAATAGTAGTTTAAAGAATTAGTAGTTTTTTGGTGGTGTGTTAATTAATAGTCATCATAACCACCTAAATCAGTGTCATGGTTTAACCTCAGCTAGCAGCCAAGAACCATACAGCTGCTCACACACTGCCCCACCAATGGGATGGGGGAGAGAATCAGTAGGGTAAAAGCTAGAAAAACTCATGGGTTGAGATAAAGACAGTTTACTAGAGAAAGCAAAATCTGCACACACAAGCAAAACAAAACAAGGAATTAATTTGCTGCTTCCCATGGACAGGAGGTGTTCAGCCATCTCCAGGAGAGCAGGGCCCATCAC
>NW_008680858.1:10981-17062 GCF_000695815.1 Acanthisitta chloris
CATACTAGCCACTGTGAAGAAAGTTAACTGTACTTCAGCCCAAATCAGCACAATCAGTTACCTCACAAGCCTAAAGGGTTATATTCAGATCTTGACAGGAACAGTTGCTTTCCATATTAGCTGGGGAGAGCCACAGTTATCAACTCTTACAGTCTTAGTCTTCTTTAAAACTCCAGATTCTGGAAGTTTATTACTAAGAAAATTTCAGATTACATTTTCTTTTAGTAACCAAGTAGTTGCAAAGGAAAGGATACAAAATAAATCTGAAGGGCGTAACTAAAATCAAAAGGCCATAGGGTAAGTATAAAGCATAGGAAATGTATTTTACAGCCTTATCTTTTCTGAAGTTTGTCTTAAAATTATGAAACTCTTGTGATAGACAAGTGTTGGTGTAGAAAACACTTGTCACTCCTGAAATCCTTGTCTGCTGCGTGCTGAGAAAAGATAATGAAGATGCCACATAATTGCTAAATATCTTGGTGAACTTTCAGCTGCATTTTTAGAATAGGTGACATTTGTCTGGAAGACATTGAAAATGATTTCTCAAGCAGAGACTATTAATCACCACAAAAAATATCCCCAAAACGTAGTAAGAATGTTGTCTGATAAATCAGAATATAATTGCAAATGAGAGATTTGTTTCTAACAAAACCAGCCACTTTGGCAGCTATACAGAAAGATAGATTTAAATTCAGCATTTACTTACTGGAGTGTATAAGTTCAAGCAGCAAAAGTGAATGTGTAAGCAGAGATGAAGAGTTTTAATAAACTAATCCTTATAATAACAGGCAAATTTTCTTTAATAAGATTAGAGACAGCAGAGAGAATCTCTGGGCAAAAATAGAAACTTAATTTCAGAATCCAAAATCCATATTAAAGATTGTTATTGGTGGAATTATCAAAAGTTACAATAAAATTACAGTGATTTGAAATATGACTTCTTAAAGTGTATTGATACTGGTTTATTAGATCACTATTATTTCCATAATAATATTTAAAATATTCAATTACATTATACTGAGCTTTTAGTTAACTTTATAAAAAGTAATTTTGACTGGCCAAATTGGAAATCAGTATAATGATTTCCATGCTTATCAGAGTTGAGCTTTGATTCAAATCTTTAAAATCATGGATCATCTTGTTATAGTTTCATTATGGCAACTAAAATCATCAGGTTGCCATGCACTACATCTCTATGTTTTAATGAAATGATATGGAAAATAATACAGTAGGCTCATGTGACAGAAGAAGCAGCTCTTCTTTAGCATCCTTCATCCTCCCTAGTCTGGTTCTGATGAGCAAAGATTTGCAGAGAAGAAATGAGTCCTCTTCAGATGCCTAATCAGCCCCTCTATCCATTCAGTCTTTGAGCTGCTTGGTAAGACTGCCAACAATAGAATCAGTTTTGACAGTGATATTTTGCTTAACAGTGATGTTAAGCTGATTATAATTATAAAGACTGGACTGAGTGCATAAACATATTTTTAAACAGACCACTGAACACAGCTAGGCACAACTTTAAGATGGGTAATTTATTTAGTAAGATCTCTTTGACAGAGAAATCTTCCCCTCTATCAATTACTCAAAAATTTTGGATAAGAATAGGAAGAATTTAGGAGGACTTTATGATAAACAACAAAGGGTAATAAAAAAATATCCTGAAGCATCATAACATTTTTTGGCATTTCCTAAACAGAAACAAATTGGCTAATGTAGACATTCATTTAGACGTTATTTAGAAAAACATGACTTTCAAAAGTGGAAAATAATGAACATGATATGCAGATTTTATTGTGGTTTTTTTAAAAAAATATTAGTTTTAGCTGGAAAAAGTCTTTTGAATCCATCTAAAAGTCTTATTTGATCAGTCACTCAACTGCAATAAACAAAACAACAGGATTATTTGTACAACTTTGCTGGAAACATTCTGGGATCCTAGAGTCAAAAGGCAATCTAGTGCATTCTGCATGAAGTATGTGGGTCTGGTCCTACTTTTGGGTTTCTAAACTTGCCAGGAGACTGCAAAAGTGAGAGTTTTACTGGTGCAGTGTCAGAATACAGCTGGCATAGCTAATGCAAGATCTCTTTCTCACCTAATGCATTTAGAAGGAAAGGAGAAGATTTTTCTCTGATGTCTGTAACATGCTCCCTTTCCAAAAGCCAGACCCAAGGTAACCACTGCACCTCATTTCTATTTTTAAATCCTTTCCTGTAATGGTAAAGGGAGGATTCACACAATGAGCTGCAACATGCAGTAAGTAGTGGTGCTCAGGAAGGGTGATGCTGTCTCAGCTCAAGGGTCTGTATTACAGTATTGATTTAATTGCACAAGGTTAACACTGAGCCAGCTCTTCTATTCTGTACTCATTTTTCAGATCTTTAACTGTACCAGAGTTTGTGTCTAAGCTGAAACCTATACCCATGACTTATGCTGTAGAAATTGCTTACATTAAGTATCATGTCCCTCACTTCTGAAGGAGAGTTTATAAAGAGCTCTTTGAATGAAATGGGTTCTTCAAAATATGGTGATCTGCTCTAAAGTCAAGAACAAGATTTTCAAGATGTACTAAAGACTTGAACTCTTTGTTTTTGAATCACCCATTTAAAACAAATTTAAAGGACTGTGTTTCAGAAAACATTCTTTTTAAACTGGGCAATGTAAGTCTTTAGTCTGCTAAAATCTTGATCAGAATCCATGGTTTGGGCCACTCTGATAGCATTATATTGGTGACATGAAATCATTTACTGTTCTTCAGTGCGTTAAATTACAATGAAAATCTAATTACTGTTTTTTCAAGGTTTAACATATTCCTTCCCCTAAAGACTTGACCAACAATGAGTTTTAAGAATGTTTTCAGAGAGATTAAATTATCAGCCAGTATTAAGTTTCTAGAACATATCATACTGAACATCTTTTTGAAAACTTTTAGATCACCAGGATGTTCTTTCTTGAGCATCTGACACAGAATACATCTTTTCACAGCACTTTGAGGAATGGAGAGCTACATCTATCCTTATTTTGCAGCTAGAAAACTGATGTACCTGAGGCCAAACAGGAAGCCTGAAGCAGAGGAGTGCACTGAAGTTGTCTCTCCCATTTTGCTGTCAGCCTAAAGCCTGGGGTAGCCATTGTTTCCCTATTCTGCCCTTATAGTACTCGGAAGAGAACAGGCTGTGTGTTACATTATTTCAACAGTTACCAGACATAGAGGCTGAATACCAAGCGTTTGACGATTCAGGTGTAGTGGATTTTCCCCCTTCAGCAGCTTTTTCTTTTAATCTAGAGAAGTAGCATAGTAATGGTAGAAAGATGCAGGAAGTGTACTGTTTACCTTTGCTCTTGACAAACTGTGAGTTAGACTAAATGGCAGGTTTTATTTTCCTCACTGCAAAACGAGTATTAACCAAATTACGAGTGTGTTAAGAAGATTCAGAGTGCAATTCAGCTTAACTTCCACTGAAATGAAACATTTTTATGCTCATCCATAAAATGCTTTGCTAAACTGACCCCTTACAATCACATCTGTAGTATTCACTATGATGAAGCATTTATATAGTACTGTATATTGAACTTAAATTGTCATATTTCTAAACAATTTTTTAAATATAAATTAATTTTTAACAACAAAATGAATGTGTGAAAAATCAATTCTTGCAGAAGCATTTACATTGAGTTCCAAAAAGGAATCACAGATGAAATATTTGGGCATTATATAAAAGTCATTTTGCCTGATAAAAATCACTAGTTTCAAACTAGAATGTTCCATTAAAATTTTCAGCCTTCACTATGCGGAAAACTTTGTAGAGAGGTTGTCAAGAGCTGTGAAAAAGATTCTGTCTAGTTTGATTTGATATGATTCTATTGGATATGTAGATATTGAATGTACTGTTTTTAGAGAAGATATGTCTATAACCAATAACAATTATTTTGGAAAACTTTAATTTTGCTTGGTTACTTAAAAAAATACAATTAGAGTACTGCAGCTGTCTGAAGTATCACAGTACAGCAGAAACCATTAAGTGCTACATTTTCTATTTTCCTGATCTATTTTTCAATTGCACCTCAAAAGCATACTGTCAGTCTCCTCACTTTCTATTTGCATCATTTTCCTACCAGCAAAATAATTAACTGTGTTTAAAGAGAACATCATTACAAAGCTGAAGCATCTCCTACAGATCATTGCTCAGTTTTATCATAATACAGTGTGCTGGAATGTATTACTGAGGCAGGAGCAGTCTGAAAACTTGAATGAGCTTGACTTACAGGAGAAAATGTGGGGGTTCATTTTCAGGAGTACCAGTAAGGATGGACCCACTGCTAAGGAGGCTGCATGATCTCCACTTTTAAAATGCCACACACCTGGTTGGTCCCTCCCTTAGGCAGAGGAATGGGGTGGATGGCCTTTTCAGGTCTCTTCCAATCCTGTTTTTCCATAATATTTTAACCTCCTGACATATGAATCTGTAAAATGCATAGACTGGCCTTTTAGACTATTTAGGATGAGCAAAGACATTTGCCTCTAATCTAAGCACTAAATTTTTGCTTTCCAAAACTCTATTCATTATATAAGCAGGCAATTGCAGTGGTTTGGAAAAGGCTTTCCCAGAGCACTTTCCCAGCTAACTCAAAAGAGAAGCAGTAGTTTAGACAGGTAAGGGGAAAGATTGTTTCTGTAACATTGTTTCAAAAGAACTTTAGAGCAGCTTTTTCTTCTGATTTTCCAGACTTGATATTAAGGAAAAGGAATCATGCTCTTTTTGCTGGCATATTAGCTGGCATTTTTGAAGAGTGAGATGTTACTTCTAACTATTCCCTTGGACTGCTTGCTCTTTATCCACACCTCTACTGTCTCTTAGATGTCTAACTATTACATTGTTAACTCCTCTGGGACAAGATTATATTCCTGTTATAAATATGAAGTATCTGGTATAGTATTTGATTGCCTTAATGGATTCATAGCTGGATTTCCTAGATGCTGCAAAGAACAGCAACAATAAGATAAAAGGAAGACTAGTTCCTCAGAATGCAGCTGATAATTAAGTGAAGTTTTTAAAGCAAGTTTCCTAATCTCTACCTAATTTTTATACTTACTATCTTTCTTGATCATTGTATTGCACAACTTCATCTTTTTATAAATCAGAAAAACTTTATGCAGTGAAACTCCTTCAACAGTGCTGGCATGGCATGGCAAAGTTATGGGATGGGTAGTGACTAGAACTGGCATGGACAAACACAAAGAACTTTAAAAGCTCTACTGCATGCTTTACTGTCATTTTGCTCTTAAGTAAGATTTCATATATATGTAGCTACTTACCATTTCTAATCAATTAGCTGGCTACATGTCACTGGAAGATGGTGAGCTAGTCTTAGTTATAGATGTGTAAGTTAGCTCTTGGCAGTCCCATATTGATATGAAATGAGTACAGAAAGTTGCATTGCATTCCCCATGAACACAGATTCCTGACAGGTTATACTCATTCTCCATACTGGTCTGAAGAGACTACCGGTGATGTCTGGAAGACAGATCAAACCTGAGGTCCAAGGACCACAATAAACAGCTTGTTTCTCCAACATGATGGACATCTGTACAGGTCTGTTTTTGCAAGATACAGAGATTTATGGGATAGTTCTATCTTTTCCAAAGTGCCTATGCATAATAACACCAAAAATAAAATAAAATAAAACCTGAATCTAAAAAAACCACCACTCCCCCAAGTCCCCTAAAATAAGTACAGTAAAAAAAATTGCTGTCAAACCCCAACTCTGTAGCATTCAAGTCTTCTTATGCAGAGACAATGAAACAGCAGAACAAGATACAGTTATTATGTTACTTGATATTAAAGACTTCATGTATCAACCTCAGTGCAATTTTAAATAGGAAAGTTTTCCCAAGTTGCAGATAACTTTTTATTTTTTGGTCAGAACAACTGAGCTGTCACAGATAGTATTTTTCTTTCATTTTAGACTTTCAAGTGAGATGCAAGAAACTTTGGCTTCAAAGCCAGAGGTGTCATAATTCAGATCAAGAAATCTGAGTCATATTGGCTGTTCCACACCTTCATGACCCATGTGCAACTCGA